>NC_135236.1:336180077-336257577 GCF_051348905.1 Ranitomeya variabilis
GCTGCACATCCCAAAGATGCTCCATACAAGGCAGGATGGATCCATGCTTTCATGTTGTTTACGCCAAATTCTGACCCTACCATCCGAATGTCGCAGCAGAAATCGAGACTCATCAGACCAAGCAACGTTTTTCCAATCTTCTACTGTCCAATTTCGATGAGCTTGTACAAATTGTAGCCTCAGTTTCCTGTTCTTAGCTGAAAGGAGTGGTACCCGGTGTGGTCTTCTGCTGCTGTAGCCCATCTGCCTCAAAGTTCGACGCACTGTGCGTTCAGAGATGCTCTTAGGCCTACCTTGGTTGTAACGGGTGGCGATTTGAGTCACTGTTGCCTTTCTATCAGCTCGAACCAGTCTGCCCATTCTCCTCTGACCTCTGGCATCAACAAGGCATTTCCGCCCACAGAACTGCCGCTCACTGGATTTTTTTTCTTTTTCGGACCATTCTCTGTAAACCCTAGAGATGGTTGTGCGTGAAAATCCCAGTAGATCAGCAGTTTCTGAAATACTCAGACCAGCCCTTCTGGCACCAACAACCATGCCACGTTCAAAGGCACTCAAATCACCTTTCTTCCCCATACTGATGCTCGGTTTGAACTGCAGGAGATTGTCTTGACCATGTCTACATGCCTAAATGCACTGAGTTGCCGCCATGTGATTGGCTGATTAGAAATTAAGTGTTAACAAGAAGTTGGACAGGTGTACCTAATAAAGTGGCCGGTGAGTGTATATATGTAAAAATATATATATATACACATATATATATATATACACACACATATATATATATATATATATATATATATATATATATATATATATATATATATATATATATATATATATATATATATATATATATATATATACACATGCACGCACGCACGCACGCACGCACGCACGCACGCACACACACACACACACACAGTATATACGGTATATATAGGTTTTTTTTAAATATTATTATACATTTATTTTATTTTATTTTTGGGACTTTTTGCAATCTGATGGATGTTATAAAGCACTGCAATGCACAAGCTTGTTAGACAATGCTCTGAGCATGGTTTAACAGGCTTGATAGCCTGGTGACCCGGATGTCATCATGAGAACCTCAAGCCACCATGGCAACGATCGGCCCTCACAAAGACGTCGATCGAAGGTGAGAAGGAGCCCACTCCCTGCCTTCTAAATGCTGCGATCAACATGAATTGCAGCATTCATGTGGTTAAACTTCCAGGAGCAATGTGGGCATCGCTCCTGGCAATGAGAGCCGGGTGCCAGCTGTCCGAGTCGCTGGCTGAACATTCGACGGTGATCGCACACCAAAAATAACCATGACTTATCCATACGTCCAAGGTCGTAAAGGATAAATTCCAACCGTCCCGTCACATGTCTCAGCTGTTCTCCAGCTTCTATACTAGTGTTTCTCAACTCCAGTCCTCAAGACCCCACAACAGGTCATGTTTTCAGGATTTCCTTAGTATTGCACAGGTGATAATTTCATCACCTGCTCAAGCATTAATTCCATCGCCTATGCAATACTAAGGAAATCCTGAAAACATGACCTGTCCCCACGGCCCCTGATTCCAGCCCATAAATGTCCCCCTGCTCCCTGAATCGGCGCCTGCGCAGTCCGCGCTTTCCGGCGCCTTTTTCTTGAAGACACACTGCAGTAACCAAGAAAATGGCGCCAGAAAGCGTGGACTGCGCAGGCGCCAATTCCGGGAGCAGGGGGACATTCATGCCCTGGAATCAGGGGGCCTAAGTAAGTAATTGCTGTGGCATGAACTGCCACAACGTCATGAGTTAGGGATCGTGTCCACCGTGTCCCCACGCCCCGATTCCGGCTCAAATGTCCCCCTGCTCCCGGAATCGGCGCATGTGCAGTCCGCGCTTTCCGGTGCCATTTTCTTGAAGACACACTGTAGTATGTATTCAAGAAAATGGCGCCGGAAAGCGCGGACTGCGGAGGCGCCGATTCCGGGAGCAGGGGGGACATTCATGCCCTGGAATCAGGGGGCCTAAGTAAGTAATTACTGTGGCATGAACTGCCACAACGTCATGAGTTAGGGATCGTGTCCACCGTGTCCCCACGCCCCGATTCCGGCTCAAATGTCCCCCTGCTCCCGGAATCGGCGCATGTGCAGTCCGCGCTTTCCGGTGCCATTTTCTTGAAGACACACTGTAGTATGTATTCAAGAAAATGGCGCCGGAAAGCGCGGACTGCGGAGGCGCCGATTCCGGGAGCAGGGGGGACATTCATGCCCTGGAATCAGGGGGCCTAAGTAAGTAATTGCTGTGGCATGAACTGCCACAACGTCATGAGGGAGGGATCATGTCCACCGTGTCCCCACGCCCCCTGATTCCGGGAGCAGGGGGACATTTATGGGCCGGAATCAGGGGGCGTGGGGACACTGTGGGGGTGGAAACTAAGTGATATGGGCGGGATTGTGACACAGATTTCGGCGCCCGCGCAGTTTGCGCTTTCTGGCGCCATTTTTTCTTGAATACGGACTCTGTGTCTATAATCTAACGCTAGGAGCGTCACGCTTGCGCAGTGTATAAAGGCTTCGGACAGAGTGACGCTCCTATCGTTATATTATAGATGTATTTTTATGGTGAAGAAACATTTTTCTTTTATTGTTCATGTAAAAGTATTAAAAATACAAAGCAATTAAAATTTTTCTTTTCATGAGTCTTCCAGGTCTTGAAGCCACGACTTTAACATTATAGAAGGGTGCTTAAAGCTGCTGAGGTCCCAGGCAGAATTTGGGGTACTTGATCTGTATTCTAGGAGCTGACTACAGGCACCTAATACGGATAGGAATACACTGCTGTGTACAATGGATGTATTTTATCATAGAGGGGGAATAAGGGTAAGTAGCAGCGCTTTGGACGCAGAGTGTATTCACGCAGGTAAATCCACGTGTTCATTGAAGCATGTGAATCTCCTGCATTCAAATATACTGTATTCTATTGTTGAAATTTCTGTTGCGGAGACTAGCGTCCCGGGAAGAACAATTGACATGCTGTGGCTTGTAAACCCACAGGTGATCCGCAGGTGCACATACACGCATAGTGGTTGTGAATCCCATCCACTATGCTGTAACATCTGGCCGCTGCGCATTTGACGCTGCATAAATACGCAGAGTCAAAACCACAGCAAATCCTGATCATGATCATGTACAAGAAGAGATTTTTTCATCCTATAAAATTACTAAAAAATAATAATGAAATACACTTGATAATGAAAAACAGTCATTTTTAATGCTTTTTAAAAAAAAATAAATAAATAATAAGCATCACTAATCAGCAAATAACATTGACATATTTATTGTCCCTGTAATCGTAACGATCCGCACATCACAGCAGTCAGATAATTTACAAAGAATCGGTATTAAAAAAATGGTGTGATTGATATTTTTTCTCTATTAAACCCATAAAAAATGTAATAAAACTAATGCTGAGGCTGTGCTCACACATAATGTAAATGCTGCGTACTTTCTGATTTTTTTTCTGCAGGTGTCCGCACCAGACTACGAAGTAACAATCTTCTCTGATTATTGCGTGTTCGTTGCCTTTCTTTCATGCATTTTCTCCCTTATTTGATGTGATATTTGGGCAGATATGAAGTTGCATTTTTAATGCGTTTTTAATAGTACAGAAAAGCTTTGATCCTGCTCTTAATACGTTTTTTTCTTCATGCTTTTTTTCAGAAGAAGCTTATAGAGGAAAAATTGCACCAAATCCACAGAGTTCAGCAGCATCTTCAGACCACAGACACCGGAGCTTTCATGGAATCGCACCCACTCTGCTTTGAAATTTACTGAGTTCACATGTAGCGAAATTGCGGTGTATTTTGTGCTGGTCTTTTAGCACAAAAATACTGCTGTGTTTAACTGTCCAAGCAAAGTGGATGTGATTTCATGAAAACTGCGCCGCCATTAGAATTCAACAAACAGTATTTTACATTATTTTACTATTTATCTATATGCTTGTCTCTACACCTGTTTCTTTTCCATTGCTTTTCTTCCTCTACTACGTCTTAAATGTTTTATATATAAAAGTATCTTATATGTGTATCATAATCCCCTTCACCTGCCTGTCCTGTACATGCCAATCTTTTTAATTTTCCTTCTATCCCTTAAATTTTATCTTTTTCCCATTTCCTTAATAAACCATATAATACTTCTTATCTTTAACCCTTTCCACCCTTTATTTTGCCAATGTCTTTCATCCGTTTTAATTTCTTTTTTATTTTGCTTGGTTCTATATTCCTATATATTTCTATATTCCTGTGCATTTATAATATATCTCCAAAAATTTTAATAAAAACTACTTTAACAAAAAAGCCGCCTGCTGTATGCCTAAGGATGCTGCTGAACTGTGTAGTTTTGGTGTTTTTTATCTCTTGCCTTCTATGTGGAGCCTAAAAAAATAACGCATGTAACAAACTGCAGTTACCTTTAACTGCAGAATCAAAGCTTTTCTGTACTATAAAAATAAAATTAAAAATGTGGCTTTACGTCTGCACTAAAAACGTGTCAAATAAGGGAGAGAAGATAGTTATTGTGTAGTTTGGGTCGGATCCTGCAGAAAACAAAAACCACAGTACTTCTGCAATGTGTGAACGCGGCCTTACACACACAAAAAAGACAGATGTGATATAGTGAAGCTAAATCAAGATGAGAAAGTTCCGACTGCGAATGAAGGAACAAAAAATAACACACAGGTCCCAACTAGAGATGATAAAAAAACGCCGCTCCAGGAACGCTGGAAGGTAAGAGATTCGAGGCCTCCCGTCCAGCTGCCAGGTAGCACGGTCCTGGACGCTGGACCAGAGACCCAGGAATCCACCCGCTCATCTCTAGCCCCAACTGTCCTGGATACAGTGGTGAGTCCTGGATTTGGGTCTACGCTCTGCAGTCTTGGACGTCTGATGAATTTCCCTCACTACCAGCGCCCCTCTGACAACTCCTCCTGCCAGGGGAGAAAGAAATGGTGAATGGGCGTGGATTGGGGAGTGACCAAGGGCGTGGCATAAACTTACAGCTACGAGTGCCACATAATCTGTGCCTCTTTTTCTCCTTCAAGATTTGGGAGGTATGGTTAAGCAGTCGATAAAATATTAATATAAAATAATGAATATATCAATAGTGAGCAGGGTTAATTTCAGCCTATTGGATCGGTGCTCCACAACAGTGGCGCCGTGGGAAAATTAATTGCCCACCCCTGTCCATTCACATTCTCATGGAAATATGCGTGCAAAATAATAAACACAAAGCATGTATAGTATTGCCATGGATTTCACAATGAACCGCTGTGAATTAGCTCATTGAATTACGCTGGGGTTAATCCATGCACAGATAAGCTGGACATGTTTCAGTTTTGGATTTCTGCCACAGCTCTTCTAAGAAGCCCATGCTGGATTTGTCATGGGAGTCAGGAGCAGCACATAATACTATATAATTTTGTATATTTATCATTTAAATTCCCTTGCTTCCCATTTACACTATAATTGCAGCACCGTGTCATTATAGAGTATTGTTAGAAAATTTGGCAAATAAATGCTAGCCTATTACTACACTACCTGTTCTGCACAGATACTTTTCATTGCAAATCTGTCTTTGACGATAATGAGTTTACTATTTAAAGTTGACACCAATATACACATATAAAACCACATTAAACTATTAAAATAGGTGATGGACACAGCTCATATTGTTCCCTCCATGCACAACAGTTTCTGCACAGATCAATGATCATACATACAGTAGAACACTATCTTACATAAATGTTAATGAGCAAGAATGAAAATAAAAAAAGGTCTAGGATCTGAATATTAAAGTAAACTATTAAAAAAAGTATATGTATCAATACCTAGTGATACATTACTTTTAAAGGGGTATTCTCACCTTATTAACTTTCTTTAGTTAGAATGAAAATACGCAAATTTGCAATTGACTGGCTTTTCCTATTAGTAATTCTGCAATGAGAGCTGTTACCTTGCATAGTGTACAGTTGGTTTCCATGGAGTTTAGACTCTAGTGTCAGCTCAGACCCTGGAGTGCACAGTAGTTATACTCCAGGAGGAGTTAACTCCTAACATACCTGCCACTTCTGTTTCCTATATAAAAAGGTAGCTGCTTTCCTTCCTCTCCATCCCTGTCAGCTTCTGACCAAGCTACTCTCATCATCCCTACAGGATCACAATCCATGGCACCAAACATCATGGCTCACACAGTTCAGAGCGGTGTGCTTGTTCAAATGCACTGAGCTTTCTAGACGCAAACACAGAGATATCAGTGTAGACCAGACCTGGGCAAAGTGCGGCCCGTGGGCCACATCCGGCCCTCTGGCTGTCTCAGTCCGGCCTACGAACCGAGACAGCCGTGGAGCTGAAAACCTGAGGTCCGCGGGCCGCATTATGCCCGCCCGCTCACTGTCTCCTGCAGTCAGCATTGTGGAGGAGGGGCGTCAGGCCACTTCCTCCACCAATCAGCATGTGAAACAGCTGACGCGATGACGTCATGTCATCGCGTCAGCTGTGTACCGCCGGAGAGTCAGCGCATCGGAGACAGCAGCAGAAGCAGGGCGCCTGGGAACGGGACAGAGGTGAGTATGTGGGGTTTTGGTGTGAGTATGTGGTGTGGTGTTTTTTTTCATGTGTATGAACATGGGGATTCTGTAGGGTGAACATGGGGATTCTATGGTGGTGAACATGGAGATTCTATGGGGGTGAACATGGGGATTCTATGGGGGTGAACATGGGGATTCTATGGGGGTGAACATGGGGATTCTATGGGGGTGAACATGGGGATTCTATGGGGGTGAACATGGGGATTCTATGGGGGTGAACATGGAGATTCTATGGTGGTGAACTTTATGGGGGTGAACATGGAGATTCTATGGTGGTGAACTTTATGGGGGTGAACATGGGGATTCAAAAGGGGTGAACATGGGGATTCTATGGGGTGAACATGGGGATTCTATGGGGTGAAGGTATGGGTATTCTATTGTGTGAAGGTATGGGTATTCTATGGGGTGAACGTATGGGTATTCTATGGGGGTGACATGCAGAACATGGGGAGGCTATGGGGGTGTCATGCTGCACACGGGGAGGCTATGGGGGTGTCATGCTGCACATGGGGAGGCTATGGGAAGGCTGTATACTGCCATGCAATATATGGGGAGTCTGTGTGGGGCTCAATGCGTATATGGGAGGCTGTATGGTGCCTCATTCTGTATGTGGAGAGACTGTGGGGCTCATACTGTATATAAGAAGGCTGTGTGGGGCCTCATGCAGTATATGGAGAAAGTGGGACTCATGCAGTACATGGGGAGGCTGTGTGGGGCTCATGCTGTACATGGGGAGGTTTTGTGGGGCTCATGCTGTACATGGGGAGGCTGTGTGGGGCTCAAGCTGTATATGTTGAGGCTGTGTGGCGCTCATGCTGTATATAGGGAGGCCGTGCAGGGATCATGCCGTATATAGGGAGGCGGCTGTGTGGGGCTCATGCTGCATATGTAGTAGGCTGTCTGAGGCTCATGCTGCATATAAGGGGCTGTGGGGGGGTTCAAAGATATATAGGGGGTGTCAGAATACTTATGCTCAATATTGATACAATTAATATTAATAAATTAATATTGAGTAGAATTAATTTCAAGCTATTAGTTCGGCCCTCCACAACAGTCATGGTCTCTCATGTGGCCCCTCGGGAAAATTAATTGCCCACCCCTGGTGTAGACTCAGAGCAAACCACTAATAGCTGAATATGTTACAGCAGAACTTATGCTGAGATTTATAGTTCTACTAACACTACTGCTCCACTATTCACCAGGACTGGAAACAAATGGGTTAATCTGCGCTGCTGTGGAAGAAGAATGAAGAGAGGAAGAATCCAAATGCAAGTGGTTTATTAGCCAATGGTTTCAAAGTTTTACCTCATTACTACCTAGTTTTTGGCCCGCCTGCAGAGTGGGGAGCGGCTCAACAGTCAACTTCATAATAACCTTCAAATATAAACTATGAAAGGACTGGACAAGGGCAAAATTCTGATCAAGAAAGATCTGAAAGAGTATTCTCTATGTGACAGTTGTAAGTCGTAAATAATAACTTAATATATACCGTAAAAGACCTAGAAAAATTACATAATGCAACTGTGCACCCTTACCAATGCAACCATCTAAATAAATCGGACAGAGCATGTAAGGATGAAGTGAACACACGAAGCTTCAATGACAGCCACACTTTAGTAGCTATGACAACAGGCTGAGCCAATCATACAGATCAAGTATATGTCACGGCTTGAATCCTCTGGCTGAAAAAGAATACGACCTGAACTAGAACAAATACGGTACATTGTGGAAAAGGATTCTAGGGTGATCAGTCAGCAGGGCTTCCCGCATGGAAAATAATATATTATATATAATTCTTAAAAAAAAAAAAAAAATTTGACATCCGTATAATGAGCAATGACCGGAATTCTAAAGAGAAAAGCACAGTAATAAAAATAATATACTATCACAAGGCTATAGACAAGAATACAATGCAGACTTGCCATAAACACGACACCTACATGATTATGAACAGACGCAGACGTTTCAAAATGAATGAAAGCTCGCGACAGTATGTGTCTTCATCGGGGGCAGTAGCGACTAAGGTTATATGATGTCTGTACATATCTAAGAAGGACAAGGAAATCACAATCACAAGGACTGCTCTGGAAGCTCAGTGCGTCAGCTGTCCCTATGGGCAATGAGAAGCAGGATGTATCAAGCCATATTAGGCAGCTCATCCGGAAGCCGCGGTGATCACGGCGCTCCGCTCTCGGAGAGGTTCTACACATACAGACATGTCTTAACAGTCACAATACTTGCACTGCTGACATTCTTCAGAGCATGTACGATGGAAATAAAACGCAAAAAATGTGCATTGTAAGCAATGACCTAGAATCTGGCACTAGTTGATGCTTTCCCTGTTATGAGCAGGATATACAGACGTAGCTTTATCTAATTCATTTGCATTTGTTTTCCAACTAATAAACATAATATAGACAAGTCACTTTAAACTACATTTATCACCTATGTCAGAAGGAGAAAGGATCCCAACATGACCTGTCAAATGGATGTCAAGTCCTTACCGCCATAACTTAAACAGGTTAACCCAAGACATAATATTTAAAAGCTAAAGCGGCATTCACACTGCAGGAAAATCACCATCATCTTGCTGTGTAAACAGGCTTCAGTTTACCTTAAAACATGAAAACATACTCTTATCAAGTGAAATTATCTCTTTGCAAGATCAAGATCGTCCTGTGTACACAGGATTCATACTGCTGAGATCTATGGCAGCCTACGTTCAGTGACTGATCTAGTACAGATCACTCAGTGCACTTCATTTACATTAGTTGGTCTGCCGATCAGTGGTCCTACCGTGCCACCGGTCAGTCAATCTGTCGCACCCCAAGACTTATGTTGAAATGGAGCACTATGGCACTCGTAATGTGTGAGATAGGTGCTCAAGTAGGGTATCCAACCCAAAACAGTCCAAAACCAGAATAGACTTGGCACTCTGAAGGAAATTTTGGCGTGCAATTAAAATGTTTTTGATGTGCATCCATAAAGGCAAGTTGAACGTTTTCGGTCCACATCCGGACCTTCATCAGAACAAATATACTGGTATTGAGAGAATCATGTATCCTGTCTCTATCAGTTCTATTAGCGCATGGGGAGAGCGACTGAAGTCACTTTAGGAGTAGCGCGACTCCTAAAGCGACTTCAGTCGCTCTCCCCATGCGCTGACTCATACAGGACTCCCGGCTGCATCCAGGCTACCCCAAAACGTCACTTGGAACTGATAGAGACAGGATACATGTTTCTCTCAATACCAGTATATTTGTTCTGATGAAGGTCTGGATGTGGACCGAAAACGCTCAACTCGCCTTTATGGATGCACATCAATAAACATTTTCATTGCACGCCAAAATTTCCTTCAGAATTCCAAGTCTTTTCTGGTTTTGCACCCCAAGACTTTGACATTCCTTAAAAAAATAAATAGAATAGAAAAAACATAATGAAATATGCATAGTCTTGCTCATCGTTATTGGGACCCATGACGTTTAAAAAGCCACATGGTAGACTCTGTTCCTTTGTAACAATGGTGAAGACAAAGGAGCTGTATGAGGACATCAGAACTGCTATTAGCAAACAAAAGACTTTCAAAGGGTATAAGGCCATCTCCAAAGACCTTGTCATCCCAGTTTCAACAGCGCGCAATGTTATTAAGAAGTTTGCCAAGCATGGAACCGTAAACAACCAACCTCCCTGGACGTGGCAGAAAGAGGAAAATTGACAAGAGATATCTTCGAAGGTTGGTGCGAATGGTGGAAAAAACACCACAACAAACATCCAAAGATCTAAAGGCCAAGCTGGAACAAGTACCATACACCGCACACTAAACCAAGCAGAGCTTTATGGGCGAAGGCCAAGGAAGAAAACATTGCTTAAGAAAAGACATAAAAAGCAACGATTGATCTTTGCCAAAAAGTACCCTGACAAACCACAATCTTTCTAGCAAAATGTCCTGTGGACAGATGAAACAAAAATAGATGTTTTTGGCAATGCAAAGCAACAGTTTGTTTAAAGACAGCGCATTGAAGCTAATAAGTAAAAGAACACCCTACCAACAGTTAAGCATGGTTGAGGATTCATAATGCTGTGAGGTTACTTTGCTGCGTCTGGTAATGGACACCTTGACCATATCACTGGAATCATGAAATCCGAGAATTATCAAGAGATTTTATAGCGAAACATCCAACGCAGTATAAGAAAACTTGGTTTGAGCCAAAGATCATGGGTCCTCCACAAAGACAATGACCCAAAACACACTTCCAAAAGTACACAGGAATGGTTGAAAAAGAAAAAATAGACTGTTGTAAAATGGCCATCAATGAGTCCCGACCTCAATCCCATTGAAAATCTTTGGGGTGAGCTGCAACCTGCCATTGGGAAAAAGAACCCTGTAAACATTCAAGAGCTTGGACCAACTGCAATGGAAGAGTGGAAGAAAATACCAGCTGAGAAGTGCAAGAAGCTTACAAGAAAAGTTTGGAGGCTGTCATCAATGCCAAAGGGTGTGCAACCAAGTATTAATTAGAATATTGCTGCACATGCTGTTTATTCTGTTTCTTCTTTGAAATTGCAACATGCAAGCTGAAAAACAATGTTTTATTATTTTATTACTTTGGCCCACTAATTAAAAAATTCTGAGGATATAATTTTGGTACATTTATTTCTTAAGATATTGTACAGTCTATGAAAAACTCAACTATATTCCCCAATGTGGTGTGATGAAAGCCAACCAGTAATAGACATCAACTTTCCCTCAAAAATTACATTCTAATTTTTGGAAATCACTGCAATCTGCAACATCCTAAGGGCTTGTGAAGTCGACCATATTTTCGTTACGATTTTCTCCTTGGACAGAGTCTGTCACAGTAAACCAAAAAAAAAACAAAAAAAACATTTCAGTATGCACGATTTGCATCCGAATGACAGAATGGCGACAATTTTGGGCCCTTCCTCTTCTACATATCTGAGAAAATCAGATCACACTGTGATCACCCTCTGAGCAACTCTGATCAGAGTGTGATTGGCAGAGAGATAATCGGCAGCCTTACAGTGTAACATACATGTCAGGATCTGTCTCTGCTTGCCGGGTTGAGCGGTTGCACGTAACCACAAGTATGTGATTTGTATACTTGCATTTACATGCCAGCTAGCTTCCCATCCGCTTCTCTCAATAGAGTATTTGCATATTTGCAGTCACATTCGCCTTTGCTTCTCATCCCCTTCTCTCAGTATAACATTTGCATACATGCGGTCACGTCAGGACTAGCTTCTGATCTATTTCTCTCAATGTTCTATTGAGACAAGCCAAAGAAAGGCTAGTCTGCAGGTTATTGCAAGTATGCAAATCGAATAGTTGTGGTCAACTGCTCGACCCGACAAGCATAGTCAAATTCTAACAGCGTATATACACTATTACAAACTTAAGATTTGGCATGCTGAAGTGCTTGCTGACCCGACCCATTTACACCCATTTCAAAATGTGTCCACTTGGTCTGTTCAGCTGATTAACTTAGATTAGATTTCCGGAACTCAAGATTGCTACCCACTAAATAATAAAAATAAAAAAAAGAATGGAAAGCTATTTTGGCATGCCACACACACGTACAATGCTATGAAGGGGGTTTCATTTTGGACGCCTTATAGTAAAACATCCAGCGTACAAGGCCAAAAATATATATAGTAAGAAAGAGTAAGGCATACAACCCCAGAAATAATGGCTGCTCCCAGTTCAGGAGTGTAGCGAAAACAGTTAACGCTACCCTAATAAGTGACTTCCTCACCTTTAGGATAAGTTCACACTAGCATATAAAAACCTGTCCGTTTTTCATCCAGAGAAGAATCTATGTAGAGGAGGGAGGAGCTGGAGGCAGAGCTCCTCCCTCCTTTCAGAATTTTATCAAAAGCAATTGTCATCTCCTATCTCAGTAATGGGAAAATCTGTCTTCACTGAATATAGATTTCACCCAAGAACTGAGACTTGAGAATGAATAATCAATCAGTCCTGGCGGAGTAAGAAGCAGATTTCCCTGATAAGATATATTAAAAGTTTCTTATATTATTAATTTATTAAATAAAAATGAAAACTATGGTTATTTGTAAACCCTTCAAAACATCTGCCGTGCATGTACAGTGTGATGATCGCGCGGGCTTACCCTGAGCACTGCTGAGATCAAAAGCGGGTGTCGGTGCTATATGAGACCTGATACCCTGGGGCAATGCCCAGGATCGGTTCTGTCCATAGTGACAGCGACATTATTAGCGTAGCAGAGGAACTTACTCTGTGCTCCAATCAGCACAATACGATTGCAATCGCGTTGTGCCAATGGTCTCCATGGTGATCCCGGGCTAAAAGTTGGCCCCGGGGTCACCCAGATACAGAGGCCTGTAAGTTCCTGCTCAGAGCAGGAGCTGACATGCCTCCTCCCTCTCTGCGATGCACTGAGCAAGTCCTGCAATGCAAAAGCATTGCAGACTATTAGATCAGCAATCAGGGCAGGGAAAGTTGATGTCCCATACTGAAACAAGGTGACAAAGTTGAAAAGATAAGTTTTGAAAATTTGTAAAAATATATATATAAAAAAAACACAAAAACAAACAAACAAAAAAATATTAATCCAATACATACATATTTAAGTAAAAACAAAAATAAGCGCCAAAACATAAAAAATATAACTGTAGTATCCATGCAAATGTTCTGGCCCAAAGAATACAGCTGCCTTATCAATTTTACCACACGGTGAACGGTATAAAAAAAGAAAAAAATCCTGAATTGACTTTTTTTTTCACTCTGCCTCCCAAAAATTGGAATAGAAAACGATCAAAAAATGTTATGTGACCAAAAATGGTACCAATAAAAACTTCAACTCGTCAAGCCATGACACAACTCTGTTGGCAGAAATATAGACAAATTATAGCTCTCAAAGTATGGCGATGCAAAAACTTGGTTTAGCAAAAAAAAATATATATATTTTCGTATGTGTGACAGCAACCAAAAAAAAAAAGAAAAAAACTATGTAAATCTGGTATCGTAATCGCACCGACCCAAAGAATAAAGTCATCTAATCACTCCTACCGCACGAATAACGTCATAAAAAATAAATAAAACAAATTCTTCACCCGCTGTTGATTTGTTCATTCTGCCTCCCAAAGATCGCAGTAAGTCTCGGCTCACAATTATCCTGCGCTCTGCACTGAGCGCTAACACCGGTGTCCATCTTTTTAAGCGTTCATAAAAGCGCGGTCGGACAGTTTTGTGCATCTCTGAAAAGAGGCCAAACGGAGTGCAGAGTAACTTTGCTGCCTCATTATAGTGAATGGATTCTTCGAAGGTTTCATCTGAATCACGTCATTTGGAGATTTACACTCACTGGCCACTTTATTAGGTACACCTGTCCAACTTCTTGTTAACACTTAATTTCTAATCAGCCAATCACATGGCGGCAACTCAGTGCATTTAGGCATGTAGACATGGTCAAGACAATCTCCTGCAGTTCAAACCGAGCATCAGTATGGGGAAGAAAGGTGATTTGAGTGCCTTTGAACGTGGCATGGTTGTTGGTGCCAGAAGGGCTGGTCTGAGTATTTCAGAAACTGCTGATCTACTGGGATTTTCACGCACAACCATCTCTAGGGTTTACAGAGAATGGTCCGAAAAAGAAAAAAAATCCAGTGAGCGGCAGTTCTGTGGGCGGAAATGCCTTGTTGATGCCAGAGGTCAGAGGAGAATGGGCAGACTGGTTCGAGCTGATAGAAAGGCAACAGTGACTCAAATCGCCACCCGTTACAACCAAGGTAGGCCTAAGAGCATCTCTGAACGCACAGTGCGTCGAACTTTGAGGCAGATGGGCTACAGCAGCAGAAGACCACACCGGGTACCACTCCTTTCAGCTAAGAACAGGAAACTGAGGCTACAATTTGTACAAGCTCATCGAAATTGGACAGTAGAAGATTGGAAAAACGTTGCTTGGTCTGATGAGTCTCGATTTCTGCTGCGACATTCGGATGGTAGGGTCAGAATTTGGCGTAAACAACATGAAAGCATGGATCCATCCTGCCTTGTATGGAGCATCTTTGGGATGTGCAGCCGACAAATCTGCGGCAACTGTGTGATGCCATCATGTCAATATGGACCAAAATCTCTGAGGAATGCTTCCAGCACCTTGTTGAATCTATGCCACGAAGAATTGAGGCAGTTCTGAAGGCAAAAGGGGGTCCAACCCGTTACTAGCATGGTGTACCTAATAAAGTGGCCGGTGAGTGTAGATTGGGACACCAATGTAAGAAGTGCACAGCGTAGAGCATAGGATAACTCTGATCCTAAATGTTCTGTAAAATTATTCTCAATAAAATCCACAAAAAAAGCGAATCCCCACAAGCTGGGCACAATGTATGGGTAAAACAATGTACTGGGCACTACAATGCATGGGTACTACACTGGCAGATTTGCAGTTTTCACCATGGATACTGCAATGATCTGCAAATGAGGAAAGCATAATAACTTATCAGGATAAATATACTACAATTCTAATAGGAGGTATTAGCTATTATTATTACACCTACTACATTATTGGGAAAGGATCAAGGAAATGAGAATACCCCTTTATCATCAAATCATATAAATGTACGGGTATTATCCACAGAATGCCATATCAAAGTAGTAAAATATGGCATTCCTGAAAGATGAAGGTGCTTTGATAGGATCCAAATCCATCAGAATAAACTAAACAAATAATATGGAACTCTTAAGTGGTTAGAAATAAGGGTTAAAGACGTGGTTCACTACATCGTACAACGGGCACATCGATTTACACCTTTTAACAAACTATTTTTCTAAATACTTTCTGTTGCCATATGTGCAAGTAAGCGGCGCTATCCGTGCTTTCTCAGTCCACATCATGTAGCCCCGGCTGCAGCCACCGCTGACATCTGCTGATGTCACATAATTTTCCGGATTTCCTGGATTCACCGAGGCATGTCCAAAAATCGCACGCACTCCCCCGATTGACTGGGATGCGTTTCAACGCATGTCACAGCCCAGTATCCAGCATGTGCTTGTGGCCAATGAAAGCAGAGGAAAGCAAGTGCTGGATACTGAAACACCGTCCACAGCCCAGTGAATTGGGGGGTGAATGTGTGCGACTGGGTGACACCTGGGTGAATCCAGGAAATCCGGAAGTTGACGTGACATCAGCGGATGTCAGAGGCTGCTGCAGCTGGGGTCACCTGATACGGACTGAACGAGCAGCGATAGCACCGCTCACAGGCACATATGGCGGCAGAAGGCATTACCAAAAATACTTAAAAGGTACAGTCACGGCCAAAAGTATTGACACCCCTGCAATTCTGTCAGATAATACTCAGTTTATTCCCGAAAATGATTGCAAACACAAATTCTTTGGTATTATTACCTTCATTTAATTTGTCTTAAATGAAAAAACACAAAAAGAATTGTCCTAAAGCCAAATTGGATATAATCCAACACCAAACATAAAAAAGGGGGTGGACAAAAGTATTGGCACCGTTTGAAAAATCATGTGATGCTTCTCTAATTTGTGTAATTAACAGCACCTGTAACTTTCCTGTGACACCTAAATCTACGTTCACATTAGCGTTCGGCGCCGCAGCGTCGGGCGCCGCCGCATGCGTCATGCACCCCGCGCCCCTATATTTAACATGGGGGCGCATGGACATGTGTTGTGCTGCGTTTTGCGACGCATGCGTTTTTTGGGCCGCAAGCGTTGGGCGCAGGAAACGCAGCAAGTTGCATTTTTTTTGCGTCCAACTTTCGGCCAAAAAGGACGCATGCGTCGCAAAACGCAGCGTTTTAGCGTGAATTTTGTTGCGTTTTTGTTTGCGTTGTGTCGCCGACGCTGCGGCGCACAACGCAAATGTGAACGTAGCCTAACAGGTGTTGGCAATAACTAAATCACACTTGCAGCCAGTTGACATGGATTAAAGTTGACTCAACCTCTGTCCTGTGTCCTTGTGTGTACCACATTGAGCATGGAGAAAAGAAAGAAGACCAAAGAACTGTCTGAGGACTTGAGAAACCACATTGTGAGGAAGCATGAGCAATCTCAAGGCTACAAGTCCATCTCCAAAGACCTGAATGTTCCTGTGTCTACCGTGCGCAGTGTCATCAAGAAGTTTAATGCCCATGGCACTGTGGCTAACCTCCCTAGATGTGGATGGAAAAGAAAAATTGACACGAGATTTCAACGCAAGATTGGATGTTGGATAAAGAACCTCGACTAACATCCAAACAAGTTCAAGCTGCCCTGCAGTCCGAGGGTACAACAGTATCAACCCGTACTATCCGTCGGCATCTGAATGAAAAGGCATTTTATGGTAGGAGACCCAGGAAGACCCCACTTCTTACCCCGAGACATAAAAAAGCCAGGCTGGAGTTTGCCAAAACTTACCTGAAAAAGCCTAAAACGTTCTGGAAGAATGTTCTCTGTCAGATGAGACAAAAGTAGAGCTTTTTGGGCAAAGGCATCAACATAGAGTTTACAGGAGAAAAAAAGAGGCATTCAAAGAAAAGAACACGGCCCCTACAGTCAAACATGGCGGAGGTTCCCTGATGTTTTGGGGTTGCTTTGCTGCCTCTGGCACTGGACTGCTTGACCGTGTGCATGGCATTATGAAGTCTGAAGACTACCAACAAATTTTGCAGCATAATGTAGGGCCCAGTGTGAGAAAGCTGGGTCTCCCTCAGAGGTCATGGGTCTTCCAGCAGGACAATGACCCAAAACACACTTCAAAAGACACTAGAAAATGATTTGAGAGAAAGCACTGGAGACTTCTAAGGTGGCCAGCAATGAGTCCAGACCTGAATCCCATAGAACACCTGTGGAGAGATCTAAAAATGGCAGTTTGGAGAAGGCACCCTTCAAATATCAGGGACCTGGAGCAGTTTGCCAAAGAAGAATGGTCTAAAATTCCAGCAGTGCATTGTAAGAAACTCATTGATGGTTACCGGAAGTGGTTGGTCGCAGTTATTTTGGCTAAAGGTTGTGCAACCAAGTATTAGGCTGAGGGTGCCAATACTTTTGTCTGGCCCATTTTTGGAGTTTTGTGTGAAATGATCAATGTTTTGCTTTTTGCTTCATTCTCTTTTGTGTTTTTTCATTTAAGAGTATTATCTGACAGAATTGCAGGGGTGTCAATACTTTCAGCCATGACTGTAAATGAAGGGAGGAATTATACAATGTAGTGGACCACCTCTAAGTATCCCTTGCAGGTACTGGCATATTTTTGGGCTCCTGACTGAACAGACGTTTTAATAGTTGTTGTGCTCTTCTCTCAGTCATTTATTTGTAAATTAAAGGGTCGCCTGAAAGATTAAAAATACAAATGTTTTTGGGTAGCCAATATCTCCTAAAAAACTTCTGTCATTTTGGCAAAAAAGTATTTAATATTAAACAGACTAAAAAAGACAAATAATATCACTCTCTCGTTTGATTTAGGTTTCTTTTACTTTATGGAAAAGAGACTACCAGATTACGTATTACACAGCTTAATATTTAATAAACAGATGATATGGCTTTTTTAATCATGATAGGCAGCGTTCAGGACTGTAGCATCGGTTTGCTGGCACAGCTGAGTCTGCATTTGCTAAGGGACAGCAATAAAAAGGAATTTGCCATCCTCCTACTGCCTACTATGTAACAGCTTACTAAATGGCAGAGAGGAAATTCCACCAATAATACAGCAAAGAGGACTGCTATGTAGCCCCCCTCCATGTCCGTGGAAAACACATATGTAAAAACCGGAACAGGTGTCAAAGTTTTCCCATCAGTGTTTTTCCAGGATGGATAAAAAATTAAAAAAAAGACAAAACTTCTCCTACACTTTGCAATGTTAAACACGGACAACAAACTTGGAAACAGGAAACTTGTGATTATACAGTAGATTCTACATGTTGTGGCTCTCCAATTGTGAGTCCTATCTTTAGCAGAGCATGAAGTACCTGTACGCTGGGACTTGTATTTTAAAAAATAAAGGTGAAGCCACAGGTTACAGAAAGCTGGTAGATGGTATCATTTAAAGGGAGCCTGTCATAAGGTGATTTTTAATCTCAAACTAATAGCATGTATGTACAGTACAGACCAAAAGTTTGGACACACCTTCTCATTTAAAGATTTTTCTGTATTTTCATGACTATGAAAACTGTACATTCACACTGAAGGCATCAAAGCTATGAATTAGCACATGTGGAATTATACACTTAACAAAAAAGTGTGAAACAACTGAAATTATGTCTTATATTCTAGGTTCTTCAAAGTAGCCACCTTTTGCTTTGATGACTGCTTTGCTCACTCTTGGCATTCTCTTGATGAGCTTCAAGAGGTAGTCACCGGGAATGGTCTTCCAACAATCTTGAAGGAGTTCCCAGAGATGTTTAGCACTTGTTGGCCCTTTTGCCTTCACTCTGCGGTCCACCTCACGCCAAACCTCTCGATTGGGTTCAGGTCTGGTGACTGTGGAGGGCAACTCATCTGGTGTAGCACCCCATCACTCTCCTTCTTGGTCAAATAGCCCTTACACAGCCTGGAGGTGTGTTTGGGGTCATTGTCCTGTTGAAAAATAAATGATGGTCCAACTAAACGCAAACCGGATGGAATAGCATGCCGCTGCAAGATTCTGTGGTAACCATGCTGGTTCAGCATGCCTTCAATTTTGAATAAACCCCCAACAGTGTCACCAGCAAAGCACAATCACACCATCACACCTCCTCCTCCATGCTTCACGGTGGGAACCAGGCATGTAGAGTCCATCCGTTCACCTTTTCAGCGTTGCACAAAGACACGGTGGTTGGAACCAAAGATCTCAAATTTGGATTCATCAGACCAAAGCACAGATTTCCACTGGTCTAATGTCCATTCCTTGTGTTCTTTAGCCCAAACAAGTCTCTTCTGCTTGTTGCCTGTCCTTAGCAGTGGTTTCCTAGCAGCTATTTTACCATGAAGGCCTGCTGCACAAAGTCTCCTCTTAACAGTTGTTGTAGAGATGTGTCTGCTGCTAGAACTCTGTGTGGCATTGACCTGGTCTCTAATCTGAGCTGCTGTTAACCTGCGATTTCTGAGGCTGGTGACTCGGATAAACTTATCCTCAGAAGCAGAGGTGACTCTTGGTCTTCCTTTCCTGGGGCGATCCTCAAGTGAGCCAGTTACTTTGTAGCGCTTGTTGGTTTTTGCCACTACACTTGGGGACACTTTCAAAGTTTTCCCAATTTTCTGGACTGACTGACCTTCGTTTCTTAAAGTAATGATGGCCACCTGTTTTTCTTTACTTAGAATTTGTATTATGGCAAGAAAAAAGCAGCTAACAGTCTATTTAGTAGGACTATCAGCTGTGTATCCACCAGACTTCTGCATAACACAACTGATGGTCCCAACCCCATTTATAAGGCAAGAAATCCCACTTATTAAACCTGACAGGGCACACCTGTGAAGTGAAAACCATTCCCGGTGACTACCTCTTGAAGCTCATCAAGAGAATGTAAAGAGTGTGCAAAGCAGTCATCAAAGCAAAGGGTGGCTACTTTGAAGAACCTAGAATATAAGACATTTTCAGTTGTTTCACACTTTTTGCTAAGCATATAATTCCACATGTGTTAATTCATAGTTTTGATGCCTTCAGTGTGAATGTACAATTTTCATAGTCATGAAAATACAGAAAAATCTTTAAACTTTTGGTCTGTACTGTACATGCGCTTTCACACTGATTAAATCCATACCTTGATTATAGACATACAGTATATTTTGCAGCTGATGAGAAATCCAGGAAGTGCTTAACCCCTTCACACCGCAACCTTTTTTGTTTTTGCATTTATGTTTTTCGTTTGCCCTTTTCCCAGAGCCATAACTCTTATTTTTCCGGCAATATGGCCATGTGAGGGCTAGTTTTTTGCGGAACGAGATGTACTTTTGAACGACACCATTGGTTTTTCCAAATAGCTTACTTGAAAATGGGTAAAAAAAAAATCCAAGTGCGATGAAATTGCAAAAAAAAAAAGTGCAATTCCACAAACTGCTTTTTGGAAATTTTTTTACCATGTTCACCAAATGCTAAAAGTGACCTGCCATTATGATTCTCCAGGTCATTACGAGTTCACCAAACATGTATAAGTTATTTTTTATTTAATTGGTGGAAAAAAAATTGCATCATTTTCCGAGACCCATAGCGTCTCCATTTTTCGTAATCTCGGGTTGGGTGAGGGCTTATTTTTTGCGTGCCAAGCTGACATATTTAGTGATACCATTTTGGTTTGCATATGGTCTTTTAATCACCCGTTAATGCATTTTAATACAATGTTGCGGAAACCAAAAATTTATGCTGGTGTTTTAACTTTTTTCGCTACGTCATTTACCGATTGGATTAATTCTTTTTATATATTGATAGATCAGGAGATTCTGAACGCGGCAATATGAAACATGTGTTTTATTTTATTTTAATTGTTATTTTGAATGGGGTGAAATGAGGGTGATTTGAACACATACATATGTATATATATATATATATATATATATATATATATATATATATATATGTGTGTGTGTGTGTGTGTGTGTGTGTGTGTGTGTGCGTGCGTGCGTGCGTGCGTGCGTGCGTGCGTGCGTGCGTGTGTATATATATATATTATATATATATATATATACACATATATATATATACACATACACACATTTTTTTTTACTTTTCACTTGCTTTAACAGAAGCCTGCGATAATCCAATCAGCTCTGCTACACACAGGCCATCGGATCACCTGTGTGTAGCAGAAATGCTTACTTGTTATGAGCGCCAACCGCTGGGCGGCACTCATAGCAATCCAGCAATGACAGCCACAAGGGTCTCCTGCAGACCCTGGGTTATCATGCTAACCCACTGGCGACCTGCGGTCATGTGACACGGGCGTCGATGGGTGGGATTAGTGACGTGGTTCCGGCTCAATCACATTAAATGCCGCTGTGAGAGATTGACAGGGGCATTTAACAGGTTATCAGCCGTGGGTGGATTGCGACTTCACTCGCAGCTGTTAGAGGCACATGTCAGCTGTTCAAAACAGCTGACGTGCCAGAAAAGATGTGGGCTCAGCACTTGAGCCCACATCAAATTGAGGTATACAACATGTGCAGTACATGTACGGCACATGTCATGAAGGGCTTGTCTACTACTAGGTCAACCCCTTCTTGATCTAAATGTTCAGACCCAATAAAACAAAAAAAGTCTATATTCACCTCCCGTGCCAGCTCCGTTCCAGCACTTACAATCCTGGGGCTCTCGTGCGGTTCTTATGACACATGAGGCGGGTGCCCAATCAGTGCTGGCATCACGGTCCCCGCCTTCGTATGAATTGAACAAGAAGAGGAAGTTGGGAAATAAGCTGTAAGGCTCCGTTCACATTTGCGTTGTTGTACGCAGCGTCGGCGACGTAACTCACAACGCATGCACAACGCAGCGTTTTGTGACGCATGCGTTCATTTTTTTGACGCCAAAAAACTGCATCATGCAGCGTTGTCTGCGCCCTGACAGTTGCGCCGAAAATGACGCATGCGTCACAAAACGCTAGACAACGCATGTCCATGCGCCCCCCATGTTAAACATAGGGGCACATGACGCATGAGTCGCCGCGGCAGCGCCCGACGCAACGCAAATGTGAACGTAGCCTAACCCAGACTTCCTCTTCATGTTCAATTCATATGACGGCGGGGACCGTGATGCCAGCACTGATTGGGCACTCGCCTCACATGTCAAAAGAACTGCACAAGAGCCCTGGGACTGTAAGCGCTGACACTGTGGGAACGTATGCGGCACGGGAGGAGAGTGTTTTGTTTTTTTTTATTTGATTGGGCCAATCATTTAGATCAAGTAGGGGTTGTCCTAGTAATGGACAACCCCTTTAAGGATGGGACGCTGTATTTGCAGCTCTCATTCCATTCCTCCCTCCTGTATATGATGGACAGGTCACTCTCGTTTCTTTGGCATGCCCCTGCAACTTCATCACAGTTTTTTCCTACGCCACTCACTTTCCTTTGATGAGGACTCGAGGTAAGGAGTTGATCAGCATGAAAGTGCCTACACAGACATGCCTGAAGGTTGAGGTGTAAAATCCTCCCTTTAATAGAAATAGTGGCCCAGCAGGACATGTGGCCCAGGATTGCACGGGTCCGCAGCCCAGCAGAGCATAGCAGAACACAGGATTTTCTCCGGATAATGATCCGGCAGGCGCTCGTGTATATATACAGAGAGAACAATGCCGATGTTATCGGAGGACTAATGTTCTCCTTCTCACACACCAGAACTGGTGAGCGGGGATAGACTCCAGCACAGGAAGTGGGAGCTTAGGAGCACACAATAACAATGTGGGAAGTGGAGTGAGTGGTGCAGGGTTAAGCATTTTAGCTGTCACGATCATGAGGTCACTGGCTGGCACAGTAATGAAGGAAATGTAGCTGGCTATGTTCATAGTCTGCCAGGGCTAAAATCTACAAGAAAACGCTTGCTTACGTGACTAGAATTGTAATCAGTTTTCTTACTTTGTATTTTGACAAAAAACCTTATAGGTAAAAACAGGAAAAAATACCATGGGGCACACATACTGCAAACATGGCCATGTAAATGGATGAACATGTGTGGACCTCTAGTATTTTTCAGGTCCACAGTGTATTTTTTTCCTGTGCAGACTCCACCTCGGCTCCACTCATTGTCGGTGGGACTGGTGGAGAAAGCTGAGCAGTCGGACAGACAATGAGTGGAGCAGAGACAGGGCATTCGCACTTC
Source organism: Ranitomeya variabilis (assembly GCF_051348905.1). Lineage (NCBI taxonomy): Eukaryota > Metazoa > Chordata > Amphibia > Anura > Dendrobatidae > Ranitomeya > Ranitomeya variabilis. Next base: position 336,203,493 of record NC_135236.1, read on the forward strand.
TGCATCATTCAAGGCAAGGCTGCCGAGGCCTTTTCTGTGGTTCCAAAACCCCAATCTCAGGATCACTAGAGGTCCCAAGGGTTGGACACCAAGCGAACGGAACGGTAGTCACTATACCATGGATAGGTGATAAAGGGTTATTCAAAAAATGTCAAGTTAGGTACCAACCACCAGCCAACTGACCACGAAAGCCAAGAAGTGGCCTCACCAGTAAGGTGAGCGGCAACCATAACGACATCACACCAGAAGGGAACGGTGAATGACACAGGAGGCTTCAAGGACTTTTATCAAGCCTAGCTGAGGGATACCTGCCCGCTGAAGAAACACCCAACAGGCAGTGGAGAGCATTGCACGTTGTGCGGGAAGTGATAAAACAGGTTATTCTAAAATGTAATCATTATTCCTGCTGCTAAATAAGGAAATGTCCTAAAATGTTTCTCAGGCTCCTATATATAGGCATCTATCGCGGTTGTCAAAGCTGATGATAGGTTCCCTGTGACAAACACAGAACTTTTGTACAACGGTGCACCACAACATCCTTTAAAACACTCCTTTGGTTTCCTGTTTTTGCAACCTTGAGCGTATAGCACAACAACAATTTAATAGTGAGAAAAAATGAGCTTTGTCACATAAGTATAAAATCAGGTCCCTCCTGCCCCCACATAGCATTAAACACTTGACGACCAGGACTCTTTGAGTGTTAACAGAAACCGGTCACCACATTTTTTCTACCCTGTCTGACAGTAGCATGATTTAGGGGCACAGACCCCGATTCCAGCAATGTATCACTTACTGAGCTGCTTGCTGAAATTTTGAGAAAAACAGTTTGCCAATCTAGCAGATCACTGAATGCGGAGCTCTGTATAACTTCACCCAGATCACTGATTGACAGCTTTATATGTGCATTGTGCATGTGTTTATAAAGCACTCATGAACACAGAGGACTACATAGCAGCAGGTTTACTAGCACTCTAGTGATAATTTCCTACTACAGCAAGCAGCTCATTAAAGGGAATCTGTGAGTAGATTTTTGCTACCTCATATTAGAGCAGCATGATGTAAGCAAAGAGACACTGAATCCAAGGATGTATCACTTAGTTTACTGGGTGCAACAGTTCTAACACAAATCAGAGTTTTTAGATCTAAAATGCAGCAAATCTGAGAAAGCCAACCCTGCCCACACTAGCTAGGCTCTGTATTTATCATGTCTATTACCAGTGAGCTGCTTATCACAGGGGGAGGGGCGTGGTTGGACTGGTGTAGTCCAGCAATGCTAATTACAAGGTGATAAACACCACCACACGGTAATAAATGACACATTATTGGTTATATGTATTGTTTAGTGTCTATAAATTTATATCATTATTTTGGCATATATTGGTTAGTTAAAGTTTTGTAGGATTTATTGTTATTTACATGAACAAGTTTGGTCCGTAAATTAGACCAGAGTAGTCCATATTGTGATTTTTTTTTCCCCAAGCACACCATTGGTCCATGAAGAAAATCAGCCATTTGCACTGAAGCACACACATATAATGTGCTCGTCTGAAAAACTTGGCCATGGCAGTGAATGGCATTTAGGCCGCACCGCCAAGAAGAACACTTAGGGTATGTGCACACGTCCGGAATGCATGCAGAATTTTCCTGACATAAAACCTGAGGTTTTCCGCAGGAATTCTGCATGCGTTTTTTTCGCGGTTTTTACGCTTTTTTTGCGCGGATTTGACGCTTTTTTTTGCAGATTTTTGCGTTTTTTCCCTCACACTCCAAAACAATGGGAAATCCGCAAAAAGAATGAACATGATGCTTCTATTGCCGCAATGCGTTTTTTTTGCGGAAAAAAAAAGTATCATGTGCACAAAAATTGCGGAATGCAGTATAAATGATAGGATGCATATCTAAGCGTTTTTTATGCGTTTTTTATCGGGAAAAAACACGCAAAAAACGCGAAAATTCCTGAACGTGTGCACATACCCTTAAACTTCAGGGATATTGATCTGTACATTTAGAAAGCATAAGCTATTGGTAATCATGTTCACCCGCTCTGGTGCAAATGAAAGTGACTAAAGGTGTACTGGAGAGGCAGAAGCAAGACAATCTATAACAAAAGGAATTGTTTTGCAGATGGTGGCCACTGACAGGTACTCACTCTTCTTATCACTACTGGTAGCATGAGAAGTACTTGCGATCCACTCAAGTTATACCGATAGCCCCCTCCTCCAGGATGGAGAAGGTCTGTGGTGTCTCTCTGCCTAAAGAGAATTAAGCAGATACCAGGACAGTTACACAAAGAAAGCCAGACAGCACTGTAGAAGGGTATCAATCCCGCGGCAGGTCTGGTATCTAATACGCTGTGCAAGGAAGAACAGGAGGAGCACAGCCAGATTCCCCCAAACTGACCTCTGATTAGCTACTTCTGTGCATGTTTATGGCCAAATTATCTACTCTCTTCATAGATGAGAGCAAGTACACACTGAGCACATGTGACAGATGTGAAAAGTCTGGATACAGCATGGTAAAAATGATGCAACGTCACCCGATACAACAGGTTTGGTGACAGGTCAGTGATGGTCTGGAGATGCTTGGTACTTGGGGGTTTGCGCAAACCTCCATGTAGTAGTCAATGTAATCCTGACTGCTGTTAGGTACCAGAATTAAATCCTCAGAGCCATTGTCAGACCTTTGCTTTGAGAAGTTGGACGAAAGTAATAATGCCATTGACTGGGACACATGTTCACCAGACCTGAAACCAATTGAGAACTTTTGGGACATCGGTGCGCCACCAAATAGCACCACAGACCGTTAATAAGCTCACGGTTACAGGTCCGGAAGTAGAGCCCCCTGAACACCATCAGCGGATCTATCAGGAGCATGTCCATGCGTTGGAGTGCATGTGGGGGCCATACAAATTACTGAATGACATTAGAAATTGTGTTGAAATTTACTCAAATTGATCTGCCCTTAATATAAAAAAAAAATCCTTGATTTTTAAAGTAATTTGGAATTTAGTCCTCAATTGGTTATTGACTGCATAATTCATTGAGAACAAAATGACATTTTTTGAGCAGTGTATATGAATACAAGTACAATTTTCATTGAAGAAATCAATTTGAAAAGCTGTATAGCACAAACGATAAGATCTCTCAGAATCAGAGCGTTTAGTAAGAACAAAGGAATAAAAGAATGCTACCAATTTTGTCATCTGACAGGCCTTCCTCTCATGAAGATATCATTTCGTAATGTGTAATAATAAGGTTGATAAATGCACTTGGATATTTAGGAATTGCATCCGAGTTGAGATTTTGATTAATTTCAAGAGATAAAAGGATTCATCAAATTGTTTCTGCCAACTGGAATAAAGCACTCTGGAAAGTCGCTAAATGTTTGTGCAATGCAAAGTTGAGCAAAAATTGTGCGACTTTTGCAGTTTTCACGCCAATCGCAGCCAGCTCCACCACAGTTAGAGAAGCATGTTCAGTTGTGGCTTACCTTACCTTATGCCAGAAGTCTTACTCCAGTCACTGACTGGAATAAGAGTCCTGGGGAGGCGCATGCTGCTTGTAAAATGAGACACATTCATTAAGTGGCGGGTGCCTCTGGCACCTCTTACTCCACCATATCCCATCATTAAGACAGGCTTGTACACCAGTCAATGAATGAGGGACAAAATGTTAGGAATGCTAACAAAAGTTGCAGATGGTACACATTACCAGAATGTTATTGTTATTCAGGAATGGACTGTACTAGAATCTACAAATCTTTGTTACAACCATCTTAGTAGGTTACAAACAGTTTACAGTTCACGTTTAATAGCACTTCATTCCAGGGGGATTTTCACTTTCAAGAGCTATAACTTTTGTATTTTACAATCAACATAGCCAAATCACAGCTTTTTTTTGTAGGACAAGTTGTAGTTTTGAATGATAAATTGATTTTACCAAACAAACAAAACAAAATTCGGCCTTTGGCTTTTGTTTTTACAGCATTTATTGTATGGTAAAAATGACCAGGCCAGGCAATATGATTCCCTTGGTCAGTAGGACTAGTTCAAGCAGATTTGCATAGGTTTTTTTGGAGTAAATAAAAAAAAATTACTTAGGGGGGAAAAATTCTATAATTTTGGACTGTGTCATGATTTTCCGAGACTTGTAACTTTTTTTTTTTATATTGAGGAAGTTAAATTACGACTTGTTTGGGTGCAGAGCTGATTGTTTTATTGATACCAATTTTGGGTATTATATGATGTTAAGCACATTTTTTAATGTTTTAAGGGAATTCTATATTTTTCTCCCCTTACGGCGTTAACTGTGATAGACTAGACTTTTACGCATGCCACAATACCCATATGATTATTTTTTTTATTTCTTAATATTTAGCAGATAAACAAAATGTGAAACATTATCAATATATGCCATTAAGCCCCATATTCCTTATTTAAACCTCCAACAATGGCGAGGGGCAGGTATACAAACCTTAGCAGACATAATGGAAATTAATGGAGTTATCCCTTTTGATCAATTGGCCAATAAACATACTGCAATACGAAAATATTTTTATCAGTATTTACAAATTAGGAATTTTCTAAATAAAATTGTAATAGCGAGACACTCTGGTACTACGGGAGAGGGAAAGATGGGTAAACTTATAGTAACATTAGGTCCAATTATAAAGGGAATATCGGTGTTTTATAGAGCTATAGTTAATCCAGTGGAAGAGATTAAACTGCCCTATATGAAAAAATGGGAACTAGAGTTAGGGGAGGTATTAGAATTAGAACTATGGGGAAATAGCATAAAGGAGGTTAAGAGAGTGTCATCCTGTATAAATCACGTGGAACAATTAAAGAAAACTCAAATGAGATGGTATCTATGCCCAGAGAGAATTGCAAAATTTAATCCGCAATCCTCCCATTTGTGTTGGCGAGGATGTGGACTAGTAGGCAACCAGAGACATATTTGGTACTTGTGCCCGAAGCTTTTATCCTTCTGGGGCGGTGTGCTGAAGCTGATTATGGAGATTACGGGGGTAATGGCACAAATTACTCCCTCAATGGCGATTTTACATATTGGATTGGAAATATTTCCTAAACAAATTAGAGGGTTGATATCACATATATTGATAGCGGCTCGGATACTGTTGGCTAGAAAATGGAAGGAGACCTTTCCTCCAACCCTAAAAGAGCTGACCGAAAAGCTGAATGTGAATTGTAAATATGAATTAATGTTGTCTCAGTCTCGCACTAGGAGAAAAAAGGTAGCAAAGATTTGGCAAACCTGGACTGTGAGTAAATATTATTTGTCTTAACATAGCTGTTAATTTTTTTTTTTTTTTATTATGTAATTATAATTTGTAATGGAAATAATTTATGTTTTTGTTGTCATGTGTTACTTTTTGAAAATAAAATAAATATGGAAAAAAAAATATTCAGCAGGGAAAGGGGGTGATTTGAATTTTTAAGCTTTTCTCTATTTTTGTTCTACTTCTAAAAAAAAGTAATTTATTTATTTTTTTAAATTGTATTTTTTATGCTTTCATTTCTAGACACAGCAGGGAACATAAACTATGATCTTTTCATCATTTGTTCTATATACTGCAACAAAACAGTATTGAAGAACAGTGTAAATCACAGTCTCTTACCAAGCCTACCATTTCACTGGGTTTACAGGAGTACCAAGATGGTAGGAAAGGGAGCCTTCAGCAAACCCATGGCTGACATGGTAAGCCATCGTATTACGTCACATGGGGGCCATTAAGAGCTGATGCGTGCAACTGTGACCGCTTCATTTAACTGCCACTCTGAAAAATTGACCGCAACATCTAAATGGATAAGAACACTGGCTGCTGTTAGTCAAATAGTCGGCCGTGTAAGGCTGCCGGCATCTACCCTGTGGGGTGCAGGATCAGATCCTGAGACCCCTCCACACCTCTGGACCAGAGGGCAGATATATACGGTAGTTCTGCCCATTCTATGATTTGTATTCTGTACTTCTAAACAAACCTGTCAGTATGATTTTGTAACATAATGACATGGCTGTATTGGTGCTGTAATACTGATTACATTGGTGAAGAAATCTGCTTTGTGGTTCCTCTTTAATCATTTGAAGTTTTCTGCTAATCAGATTCCGATGCACAGAGGATGGACTGTGCACTGGGTCATCTCCTCCCTGCCTGATTCCCCAGCCCCTCCATCTGCGAATGACAGGTCACTGCTCATAACAACCAGGTCATTCACAGACCGGAGGCAGGTGGAGGGGCCGGAAATCAGGTTCATAGGAGACGACTCAGTGCACAGTCCGGCCCCTGTGCATTAACATCTAATTAGCTGAAAACTTCAAATAATGACTGATGAAGAAATCCGCTTTGTTCTTCTTCTCTAAGGGTATGTTTCCACGGTCAGGAAACGCTGCTTGTTTGACGCTGCGCAGAGCTGCAGCGTCAAACAAGCAGCGTCCAGATGTTCCAGCATAGTGGAGGGGATTTTATGAAATCCCGTCTCCACTATGCGTGGAAACCCGCACGCGGCGGCCCTGCGACTCCGGACATGCTGCGCGTCTTTTCAGATCGCAGCATGTCCGTACACCTTGCGGGCACGCAGCGTCCCCGCAAGGCATATCACAGGGCCCTATGGGAGAGAGCGATCATCCCGGATGTGAAGAGTTAACACATCCGGCATGATCGCGTCCCAGAAAGGGGGCGGGGCTTAGCGCCGAGCGGCTTCGCCGGTGCGGCGATACCGCCGGCCGTCCTGACCGTGGAAACATACCCTAAAGGTATTAATTTAATCTGCATGACAGCACTATTAAAGCCATGGCTCTACTTCACAAAATTGTGCTGACAGGTTCTCTTTAAGCAGTGTTCTCCATTTCTCTAGCTGCCTCTAGCTCGTGTCACCTCCATAGACTTCTATAGGCAGCAAAGGTAATAAAATCCCCAAGTGAGATGACAATCTGAAAAGACATTTCAGCAGTAAAATCATATCTGATAAGTTAGGCATCAGGCATTTTTCTCTAGTAAGGTACGGTAAATTCCAAAGTTTTAAATCTTTAATTTTACTTTATAAAAAAAATAAAAAAGATAATGAAATGGTGTCTTCGGCGCACTAGAAAAACATGTTTGAGACTCCGCAGCTTCATTTGTTGCGGCTGTCCTGTACATTAAAATAACAGTATGCCAACATGTAGCCCCAATGGGCATGGCCTCTGTCAGGTGAATGGAACTCGATTATTATCTTTACACTATACCTCAGGAGATTTTTCTAGCTTTTAGGCTAAAAATATGACTTGAAAGCAATGTGCTCTAAGACCTATATGTAAATAGGACTTTTCCCAACATTGCACATTCATTAGGGTTAGCAGTATTTTTTAAAGCTGTCAGATGCCCTAACTTCCATGTTTTTAACATGAAATGGTTTGGAAAGGTGTTTGGGGATTCTCCTACAAATAGCTTCTGGATTATTTACTTATGCTGTAAAATTCCATTTTATGAGGGTGTGGCGCCACATCAAGAACAGAATGGGGGGCCGAATGCTTCGGAATACTGACATGGTAGGAATGTGTCCAGTAATTTTGCAGCAGAGTTGTGAGAAAATCTATAAAATATTTATAATATATATTTATGACATAACAAATCACTTTATGACTCTTCAAAAATGCCAGGAAAATTGTTTGCTTGTTTGTACTTCCAGCAAGACACATTAGTGGTAATGGGTTGGTAGGAAAATGAAAGATAGGTGAGTAGGCTGCTAGGACCTGAATATACTCTCACATATACAAACATACTGGTTTTGTTTTCTTTTTTCACAAAAATGTTCAATTTAAATATATTGTGTTCATCTCATAGCCACGTGTATAGCGACGACACTATAGTAAACGGGCCCCGACTCCAGAGTAGTTACAGCATTTACAGTGCCCCATAGCACGGCAACAGGAGCGTCTGATGACTAATGTGGCCCCACAGCAGTAATAGTGGCAAAAAAGGTCAAACTGCACCTCCCAATTCAACCGTGAAGATTGTAAGGCAGTCTCATAGTAGTTACCGTGCCCTCACCGTGACCCAACACTATGTGCACCAACAGTGCTGCCATAGTAGGTCCAACCACTCCAGCTCCTTACCCCCATTACACTCCTACTCTGCACCCATTGTTGGTAGGAAGCGAGAGGTAAGGCCACGTTCACACCTTGAGTATTTGGTCACTATTTGTAAGCCAAAACCAGGAGTGGGTGATAAATACAGAAGTGGTGACGGGTTTCTAGTATACGTTTCCTCCGATTGTTCCACTCTCAATTTTAATCTTAGAAATACTGATGTAAAATACTGATAGTGTGAACGTGGCCTAGGAAGCGTTTACCTGTAGCTTTCTGCTACACATGGGTTAAGAAATATTTTGACAGCCGCTGTGTTCTCCCTTTGCCAGGAAGAAGTGTTCTGTGACCACTACTGCTGTGAAAGACTGAGCGGGTTGTTGTCAGCGACCAACTGGTTCCATTAATTGATTAGAATGGGTAACCCACGGCTACAGAATTCCTCCAGGGATGATAAGATGCCATAGACATCTTTCTGTTGCCATAGCAGCTGGGTTTTGGACACTCTTAATTACCTATTCAGAGAGGGCAACATACACAAGTATCAACAATTCCTTACATTAAAAAAATAAAAGAAAAAAAGAAAGTAACAAATTGAAGCAAACTAAATCAAAGCATAAGAGTACAAAATAAATAATAAAAAAATCTGCACTGCGTTTTGAACAGGTTTCATATGGTCACCTGTCAGATTTCTGATGGATTTATTTTAATCTAGCAAACTAAAGGGAATCTGTCAGTGGGATCAACCCTCCTAAGCCGTCTATATGGGGAAGCAGGTCAAAGCAAAATGTATAAAATGATACCTTGAGATTTACAATCAGATATATTATTCCTGAGAAATTCAAGTTTTTCTCATACGTAAAGGAGCTGCTTTCATCATTGGGCCAAACGCCTTGATCCAAGATCTCCCCAGAATCTAACTCCAGAGCTCATTTTAACCCCTTCACCAACTTGCAATTTTCCGTTTTGATTTTAGCTCCCCTTCTTCCCAGAGCCATATTTTTTCTATTTTTCTGTCAATATGACCATATGAGGGCTTATTTTTTGCGGGGCGAGTTGTACTTTTGAATGATACCATTGATTTTACTATATAGCAGGGGTGGGGAATCTTTTTTTCTGCCAAGGGCCTTGTGAATATTTATACCATCCTTCAGGGGCCGTACAAACTCCACCCACAAAGTCCATCCTGACTCTGGCACTGGTGTCAGGACGTAATCTTTCACTGCATGCCCTTCAGTGATCAGTAGTGAACTGCGTCTGTGTGTGCTAACAGAGCAAGAAGAAATTACTGAGCTGGTGGCAATCAAACTACAGCTCCCTGCCCAAGAATGCGGTCCCTGAGAATCTGCCCGGGGGCCTGATAAAAGGTCATCGAGGGCCATAATTGGCCCTGAGGTTCCCCACCCCTACTATATAGTGTGAACTGAAAAACAGGAAAAAAAATCCCAAGTGCGGTGAAATTGCAACAAAGCGCAATTACACAACTTTACATTTTTTTTTAATTTACCATGTTTACCAAATGCTAAAATTTACCTGTTGATACAATTCTACAGGTCAGTACAAGTACGCAGATATAACATATATACCCGAGTATAAGCTGAGGCACCTAATTTTGCCACGGAAAACTGGGTAAGCTTATTGACTCGAGTATAAGCAGGGTATGTATTGTCCCCTTATCCCTGGTCCTGCTATGTGTGGCTCCCCACATCCTGTCCTGCTATGTGTGGCTCCCCCCGTCCTGTCCTATGTATGGCTCCCCGATCCCGCATGGCTCCCCGGTCCTACAGGGCTTGGCTGCCCCGTTCCCGCATGGCCCACACCTCCCGTCCTACTCATCCTCCTTGCGCTGTCGCTGTATCTCTGTTGTCCTGGAACCGGCAGCTCCTCCTATGCTCAGCAATCACGTGGCACCGCTCATTAAGGTAATGAATATGCACTCCATGCCTATGGGAGTGGAGACGCGTGCATATTCATTATCTTAATGAGTGGTACCACGTGACCGCTCAGCACAGGGCTTTAGAGCTGCCAGCGCCGGGACAGAGATGCAGGGACGGAGATGCAGCGATGGCGCGAGGAGGGCGAGTATGTCACAGCCGCCGACTACTGCCGCCCCCCTCCCCTGACAGCTTTCTGGACAATAACTCGTGTATAAGAGGAGGGGGGACGTTTTCAGCACCAAAAAATGTACCGTATTTTCTGGTGTATAAGACTGGGCGTATAAGACGACCCCCAACTTTTCCATATAAAATATGGAATTTGGGATATGCCCGCTGTATAAGACTGGGGTCATCTTATACGCCCAGTCATCTTATACGGCGTGTGGTTCCCAGGGTCTGAAGGAGAGGAGACTCTCCTTCAGGCCCTGGGATCCATATTCATGTTAAAAATAAAGAATAAAAATAAAAAATATGTATATACTCACCCCTCCGAGAAGCCTGGCTGTCACTGCTGCAAGCGTCTGCCTCCGTTCCTAAGAATTGCAGAGCATGAAGGACCCTCGATGACGTCGCAGTCCTGTGATTGGTCCGTGAACGCTCATGTGACCGGTCACCTGACCGTGACGTCATCGAAGGTTCTTCACGCTCTGCAATTCTTAGGAATGGAGGCAGACGCTTGCAGCAGTCACAGCCAGGCTTCTCGGAGGGTGAGTATATACATATTTATTTTTATTCTTTATTTTTTACATGAATATGGATCCCAGGGCCTGAAGGAGAGTTTCCTCTCCTTCAGACCCTGGGAACATCCACGATCGCACCCTGCACATGCCGTACCTGGCGTATAAGACGACCCCCGACTTTTGGGACAATTTTTAGGGTTAAAAAGTCGTCTTATACGCCGGAAAATACAGTACTGAAAATCTCGGCATATGAGTATATACAGTAGGTTTTTTTGTTTTTTTTTATTTAAGTGGTTAAAAAAAATCAAAAGTTTGTAAGAAAAAATAAAACAGAAATGTCGCCATTTTCCGAGACAGTAGCATCTTCATTTTTTGTGATCTGGGGCAGGGGGAAGGCTTATTTTTTGCGAGTGGAGCTGACTCTTTTTTTTATTGATACAATGTTTTGATCGTCCATTATTGCATTTTACCGCAATGTTGCAGTGACCAAAAAAAACTAATTCTGGAGTTTTGATTCACCGTTTACCAAACTACCGTATTTTTCTGACCCTAAGACGCACTTTTTTCCTCCAAATTTGGGAGGAAAGTGTGGGTGCGTCTTATGGTAGGGATGTAGCATGTGGGGAGGGGGGCTGCAGCCAGTGGGATTGCACTGTTATCCCACTTCAGGAGGCAGAAAAATGTCCCCACTGCCAGGAATCAGCGCTGGGGAAACCATGTGGTCCCGATGATTAAGTGCAGTGAATATTCATTAGCTACTCCCCCCCACCTATCAGCTGAGCGGTGAGCCAGGAGCAGCAAATGAATACTGCACTTCAGCAGCAACACACATGGTTTCCCCAGCGCTGATTCCTGCAGCAGCTGGGGAAATCTGTGTGTCCGGGGGAGGAGGAGGCAGCAGCAGGGTCCGGGGGAGAGGAGATCGCTGCCTACCTTCCTGGGCTGGAGCTGAGTGCTGTGCAGTGTGCACAAGGATGACCTGTGATGATGTCAGAAGTAGGCGGGCTAGAGCATCACATGGCAGCACAGAGCCCTCCCTCTTCTTGACATCATCACAGGTCCTTCAGACTCCCCACTAGAATCTGCTGGCTTCCTCTTATAACCTGTGCTGTGCTGTGGAAAGGCAACAAGAGGGAGGGCTCTGTGCGTGCAGTCATGGGATGCTTTTACTTCACCACAGTTGCTGGCTGGCTGCCACAATTAAGAGGATAGTCTTTCCAAAACACAATAAAGCACTCTGCCACTCCTTTAGTGAACTATAACTCCCAGCATGTCATAGGATCTGCAGGACATGCTGGGAGCTATAGTTCTCCCATGGTATTTTAAAGCAGCACTCCAGTGTTATTTTGCAGTGCTGGAGTGGTGCTTTCAATATAAGCCCTGTGCCCCCATTCTTATACTCACCCTCCAGCATCTTCATATAGTACTTCACAGACATCACACTGGTCCCGCAGCTTCCAACATAATAACATACTATTATATGTGGTGTTATTATATATAATAGTATGTTATTAAATATTTTAGCACATTTTTTTGCTTCAAATTTTTTTACCCTATTTTCCACCTCTAAAACCTGGGTGCGCCTTATAGTCCGGTGCGTCTTATAGTCCGAAAAATACGGTAATTAATTTACTTTTTATTTTGATAGATCGGACATTTCTGAACGCAGAGATACCAAAACGTGTATTTTTTTATACATCGTTTTATTTTGAATGTGGCAAAAGGGGGTGATGTGAACTTATATATATATATTTTTTTATTTATTTATTTTTTACCTTTTTTTAGGAGACTTGAAGCTGCGATCGTCTGACTGCCTGGGCTACACAGAGCAGGGCTTCAGATTTACAATAACAGGTCCGGGGGTCTTCTGCAGACCCCCGGCTGTCATGACAACCCATTGGCACCCCGTGATCATGTGACCGGAGTGCCAATGGGCATGTCTTATGACGTGCAATACATTGGACTGGTGATATTTAATCTTGCGGAGACTGAGTGTCTATGCAAAGATAAATAGACATGCTACAGTCTGGAAAGACGCGCCCCGCGTGCCTATCTCTGTAGTGGATGAAATCCCATCCACTATGCTGTAACATCTGGCCGTTGCGGGTTGGACACTGCAGATGTACACAGCGTCCAACCCGCAGCGTTTACTGACGATGGAAACATACCCTGAGGGCTCATTTGAAAGTCAAGCTTTTCTCAGGCAAGCAATATCCGTGTTCTTCATGAACAGAACTTGTACCTCTTGCTGTTTACAAGTCTGTGTATTTTTGCAGACTAACTGATCTGCATAAAATTACTGAGATATTAAATTTTGATTGGAGTCTTGGATAAACTCGCCAAAGCAAAACTATTGGTCCGTGGAAAAAAAAAAAAAAGAAAAAGTGGACAGCAGTTGAATACCATCCGTGTGCTGTCCTTTCTACAGACTTTATTTTTTCTTTTTTATGAGGAGCTTGAGAGATCTGTTTTTTTCATCTGAGAAAAACTGATGAAACTCTCACCAAATTCTGAAAAAAATAACTTTCAAACTCTGCTAAAACTCAGATTACAAAAAAAAAAAAAAAAATGATTAAACTTGGATCGATTTTTGCATATGAGAAAAATCACTGAAGTCTGACAGGCCCTTACCTAAAATCAGTCATTAGTCTATAGCAGAGCTTACAGCACAGTGACAGGAGAGCTACAGGTGCAAATGTATTTTGTATTGAGAAAGAATTCAACTCTGCTGTACTGTGTTTGTTATAATTGCACACAGCTCTGCAGGAAGGTCAGAAAAGCAGGCTGTCAATCATTACATGTCACCCCCCCTCAGGGAGATCTACACACTGCCCAGAGATCATAAAAGGGGTTGTTCAGGACTTTTATTTCATTTTTTTATTATGGGCCTTAAAACTAACAGGCAGGTAGTTGCTAACAGAGGCAATAAAATTACCTGTTCTACCCAGTGCCGACTGCTCCCGCCAGCGATTCAGCTGCTTCACATAAACTGAGCAGCTCTTCTCTCAAGCTGCTCTGTCAAATGAGGTGCTACTGCAGACGTCATGCTGATTGACAGCCAGCTCCCTGCAATTAGGCAGCGGGGAGCTGGCTGTCAATCAGCTTGACATTGGCAGTCACGTCCAATCAGCAGAGTACAGCGGAATCCCTTAGATATCGCTCTTCTTGACCATTTACAATCTAGTTTCCGCTCCTTACTCTCTACTGAAACTGCCCTTACTAAAGTCTCTAATGATCTACTAACAGCTAAATCTAATGGTCACCACTCCCTGCTGATTCTCCTGGATCTCTCTGCAGCATTTGACAAGGTGGATCACCAGCTCCTCCTCAATATGCTCTGTGCTACTGGCTTCAAAGATACTGCTCTCTCCTGGCTTTCCTCCTACCTCCCTGACCTTTCCTTCACTGTATCTTATTGCTGGCTCCTCTTCCTCTCCTCCTTACTCCGTAGCAACATGTTCGCTGTGTTGGGGTCATATTTCATTCAGATTTTTCATTCACCCCCCACATCCGATCACTCACTCGTGTCACCTACACCTCAAAAATATCTCTAGAATTAAGGTACCTTCACACTAAATGACTTTGCAACGATAACGATAGCGATCCGTGACGTTGCAGCGTCCTGGATAGCGATATCGTTGTGTTTGACACGCAGCAGCGATCTGGATCCTGCTGTGATATCGCTGGTCATTGCTGAAAGTCCAGAACTTTATTTGGTTGTCAGATCGGCGTGTATCGTCATGTTTGACAGCAAAAGCAACGATGCCAGCAATGTTTTACAATGGTAACCAGGGTAAATATCGGGTTACTACGCGCAGGGCCGCGCTTAGTAACCCAATATTTACCCTGGTTACCATTGTAAAAGTAAAAAAAAAAAAACACTACATACTCACCCTCTGATGTCTGTCACGTCCCCCGGCGTCCGCGCTGCTGCTCAGAGCTTCCTGCACTGAATGTGTCAGTGCCGGTCGTAAAGCAAAGCACAGCGGTGACGTCACCGCTGTGCTTTCCGGCTGGCGCTTACACAGTGCAGAGAAGCACAGCGCCGGGGGACACGGCAGACACCGGAATGTAAGTATGTACTGTTTTTTTTTTTTTACATTTACACTGGTAACCAGGGTAAACATCGGGTTACTATGCGCGGCCCTGCGCTTAGTAACCCGATGTTTACCCTGGTTACCAGGGGACTTTGGGATCGTTGGTCGCTGGAGAGCTGTCTGTGTGACCGCTCTCCAGCGACCACACAGCGACGCTGCAGTGATCGGCATCGTTGTCGATATCGCTGCAGCGTCGCTTAATGTGACGGTACCTTTAGACCTTTTCTTACCTGTTCTAACTCTGCAAAAACTCTTACTGTGGCCCAAAATCATTCTCGTCTGGACTACTGCAACTCTCTACTAAATCAGTCTCCCTCTGACTAAACTCTCCCCCCTCCAATCCGTCCTGAATGCAGCAGCCAGGATCATATTCCTTCCTAACCAATAAACCGATGCCTTTAACCTGTGCCAGTCATTGTACTGATTGCCCATCGCTACAGGGTCCAATATAAACTTACCACTCTGATCCACGGTTTAGCACCACCCTAAATCTCCTCCCTCATCTCAGTCTACCATCCTACCTGTGCTCTCCGTTCTGCTAATGACCTAAGATTAACATCCTCAATAATCTGAACCTCCCACTTCTGTCTTCAAGACTTCTCTGATGCTGCACCAATTCTCTGGAATGCACAAACCAGGACAATTCAATTACCGTAATTCCCGGTAAATACCGTTTTAAGCATGGCGTAAAAACGCATGTCTTTAGACTGACCTGTGACCCCTCCTCACCTAACTATCCCTGCTTTGCCCATACAAAATGTTCTTCAAAATCATGACCCTCGTAGCATCTATTTATATACCCTCCTTGCACTTAAGAGTCCTGCAGTTGGACAAATACTGGCTGCTGACATGTCATGCAGTATTATGTGAATACACCATTTATTATATTGATCGCTGGACCATACAATACAAGCGCTTTTTACCATTTACCTTTCATGTCTCCCTTACTTCCTCATAGACTGTAAGCTTGCGAAAGGGGTACTCACTCCTTTTGGTATCTGAGTTGTGTGTTATTCTGTAATGTTTATGGTCTGTACAAGTCCCAGCTAAAATGTGAAGTGTTGGCGAACATGTTGGCGCTATAGAAATAAAAAATTATTAGGATTCAACTTTCTATGACCTTCTTGCCAATGTAGATGGAGTAGGGGGTTGATTCTCCTGACAGACTTTCTTTAAAGGGGTACTTTTAATTATTAAGGGTTTGCTCACACATATTTAAACCATGATTTTTGTGAATCCATGGCAAAATCGATTTTACACATGGATTTTGTTGCGTACATGCAACAGATTTCACCTTATGCATTAAAAAAGGGTGATTTCCATGCATATTTTTTTTAGCCTACAGTAGGTGGGTGACCTTTGCTAAATTCACTTTTACTTTACTGCTAATGTCAAGCTGTAGATTAACCCAAAATCCTAACTTTTTTGTTTTTCGGATGTCCATGCCATCCTTTCCAGGTCTATGAATGCACCTAGCACTGTAAACAACGCATCCACCTATACTGGAAATCAAATATTCAGATTTTTAAAACCAAAAACCTGAATGCTTTCTAAACTTCAAAAATAATTAATTAGGTAGTGACGTAATGAATTTCTATTTTAGTATCCGGTATAGACTAAAGGAAAAATAAAAGTACATGTATCTGAACGTAGCCATGGCAACCACAATCGAAAACATTCATTGTTTAGATTACCGAAAGAAAGAAGAAAAAAAAAAAAAAAAGGGGAGGAGAGAGGTAAAGAGGAATATAAATATTTATGCTTCAAAGTAATATTATTTTAGAACTAGGCAACTTTGTATGAAAATGGAATTATTAAATGTTACATTGTGTAATTAATCAATGTACCTTCAATATATCTCATTTATCATTCAAGTCACCTGCTGTTTTGCCGAAGATGTCAGATCCTCAGTTTTGAATGATACTTTTAGGATCAAGTTCTATTATATAGTAGTTTCCATGATATAAGACTATAAGCACTGAGATGATCTAGCAAATAAAATAGGTTTGAAATTCATCGGATGTGCCTGCCGAATGTCTCAGGAGGGAAATATTTATCACGTACGTGCGGAGGTAAGAAAATGCTTGCGGTGTACGTGGTAAACACTCACAGACTTGTCAGACAGCATCCATGCTGATGTATATGAGCAACCTACCCATCTCAGCATTTCAATGCAATTTGTAATGGGCACTCCCTGCATTTCATGTAGTTCAGCAACTGAGACAGACAGAAGGTACAGCAAGAGACACCGATGTGCGGCCAAGACAGTCGACGATCACACAATGAATACCAATCACACACAATATCTACCAATTCTGCACTGGCCGGCACTAGCCGTCAGCTCAAAACAAAATCAATGCCAATTCATCCATTGAATGCCAAATAGGTGCCAGTCTACGACGGACATTTCCCAGGCCCTGGCTGGACATGTACCTTTCTGAAGAGGACGACTTCTCGGAGTTAACGGACATCAGCAGCTCAATCTTCTCCTTGGTTTCTGGAAAAATCAGAAAATATTCCCCACCACGATTGTCTGCTGTGCCTCGACTTGCCAAAGGAAACACAAGGATCCGTGTAATGAGAAGCCGGAGTGTAATCCTGTCTGGAGGACGGAGAGGGCCACTGAACTGATGGCAACCTCGCACCACAAAAAAAAAAAAAAAGGAAAAATAAAAACAAAAAAAAACACACAAACAGGCAAAGGCAAATTCACTGGTGCTCTTCAGAAAAAGAAAGCTCCAGAGGCATCAGGCCTGGCTGAACTATACACATGACTGTTTATGAAAGCAGGAAGTACCATTCCTTCCAAGCCCAGGGGTGTTCCTAAGCGCAGAATGAAAGGGCTGCAATAAGCAGCAAGGGCAGCAGCTCTGTGATAATGAATGGCTGGAGATGTGAGCAGGGGAGATGTCATCTCTCCTTCGTCAGCTGCTTTTTTCCCCACACTGTCATATAAAATGCTCTTAGGAAAATGTAGGAATCAATCCAGTGTGATGATAAAATATATTCCAGAGACAGAATATCCTTGATTGAGGTTAAGCCAAGCCGACTAGTCCATGAGCTGGTTCATCTAAGGAAGCTTTATATATAGGATGTCACCTCGATCGTGCATTTGGTGCTTCTTAGATTTCCGGCGGCCACCCCTCCACAAACACACAATGCTCAGAGCCAAGGAGCAGCAACACCCATCATCAGCACAGGGTACATGCTATATACCAGAGGACAGGATGCCCAATCGCAGGGGCACAGGATTGCTGCTTTTTGGAGACCGGGTAACAATTGTGCACTGTTTGTCATTTTCATTTTCTTCCTCAAGGTTTCCAAAAAGAAAAAGCAACACTTCCATTTTATGTTATTGTGCAGCCTGCAGTAAAGCACAGCCTTCACATTGTGAGATGTATTTGCTTCAGGCCAATGACAGGGACTAATTCACAGCAGACAGACTGAAAAGATATCCAAAGCCCATGCCGAGCACACGAAATTGGATGCAGAGCTAACAATCAGCAATTAAAGTGGGATTTACACTCGGAGAATTTGTTTTATTTCAATGATGCATCCCAAATGTGACGTAGCAGAGGTGAAAATAAGAACAGAATCCATCAGATAAAAATATAATATGACCTAATAGAAAATGTAAGATATACAAGATCTATTGATAGAAGATGACTGGTGAGAATTCAACCAGGGCTGTGGAGTCGGTAAGCCAAACCTCCGACTCCTCCATTTCCATGACTCCAACTCCACCAAAATGGGCTCCGACTCCATAGCCCTGAATTCAACCATAGAAACCACCTCCAATCGCTAGTATAAACAGGGCTGTGGAGAGGATAAGCTAAAACCTCCAACTCCCCAATTTCCCTGACTCCCGACTCCACAGCACTGCCCCCTACTGAGCATGTGCATAAAGTGCAGCACAGATTCATCTCACCTAAAAGCCAAGATCCTTAGATCAGGAACAGACACTTATAGAACATTTTATAACTTTCCCTAATTCTTATGGAAACATCTACAGCACATCCTGCATTGTACTGCTGTACCCAATGTATTATATATTTTAGGAGTCGATCCATTTTATATCAACTCTACCAAAATGGACTCAGACTCCACAGCCCTGGTATAAAGGAGTCATGGTGCGCCCTACTACTGCGCCTTCTTTTTACCACGCAGCATGGCATGGTCATTGAGGCAATGTATTGGGCACTGATCCATTGTCGTTAGATCCACACCAACCTGCAAGTAATGGCATATTTTATTGATAAGATGTCACTTGCAATATGTGCAAATGAGATACAAAACCTGCAATCACACATAAAAAAAAAAAAAAAAAATAGCATCAATAAGACTTGCACTTTTGGGATGCAATTCTTGATCCGGTTTTAACTCCCCCCAAGCTGTACCATCTGATTACACCCCTAAAGGTTGTCGATTTCCGCAGTAGATCATGTTTCTAAGCATACAAATCTCATATTTGTCTTACCAAGTCATTGCTCATATTCTTAAACAGCATAAACCTGCCAACATCAGAGACATTTGTGGAGCTTGAGTGCATTGGTTAAGAAAAGCAGGAACAGCGCACTGCTGTGATGACTTAGTAGTGAATCATAAACCTGCTACCTACATACACACCTACATGCCTGGGCTTCTTGAAAGGCAACCTACAGAACACTCATGCTAAAAGAGAACAGATTAAGTATCTAATTATAAAAGGTCTTGTTTATATGCCGAACAATGCTCTAAGGAATGAAAGGGAACATTTAAGGAGGGTACAAAATACATTTACAGAAAAAGCTTTGCCTCCTCAACAGGTAAATATATCATGGCACATAATATACTGATTATACACAAGACTACAAAAAAACATACAGGAAAAAGACATGGCGCTCAAATGCAGAACTGCTTTGGAGCAGGGATAATCTTAGACAAGGAGTTGTACTCACCTCGTTTCACATCCATGTGTTTAGGCATAAATCAATGCTGGGAGTTTCCCCTTTATACACGCCTCAACAAAGGAAAAGTCAGGAAATTATGGAAATCAAGGTACCAATAGACAGGTTATAATATGCAAATGATAAAAAAAATTCAGAATTTTCAAAACATTTAGATTTATAGTGAGTTAAAAAAACGAATTGCATATGGACAGCACACAAATGAAAACTGAGAAGAACTTGTAAGACCCTGGCCTTAGCATGCTATCAATGAGGTCATTCATGGTTGTCTGAGGAAGTTCTACTATGATAAATAAACTTGGGCACGCAAATCATCATCAAGATCCACTGCTGGCAGCTACGGCTCCAATTGCCAATCAATGATCTCCCAGATGTGCTCGATGGGAGAACGGAGATGCTGCAGGACTAACAACTCGGGTGCTGGGGAAAAGTAAGATAGCTGTATAACTCAGACGAGGATCACGGCTCAATGCTCGGACTGGCCATCGGCTCTTCCGACCATAGTGTGATGGCTTCATAGAAATACATGTTGTCACACTTGGGTCGGGAGAGTCGACGGCCACTCCGAGCATTGCGCTACTATCTTCATCAGAGTTTTACGCCCATCTGATTCTTCCCTTAGGGAACGTGAAGATGACTTTTCTTTCCATCCGAGAATAGCAGCCCAATTACGCTAATCAGACTCTGATCAGATTTTCTCGAAGGTGGGGGAAAAAAAAAAGTTTCTCCACCATCTCCATTATGTCAGTCCATGAAAGTCATGAATAGGAGAGTGCCATCCGATTCTTGGATCCAAATCATGCATGCTTTGATTTTTTTGCTTGGATCACTCGGTCCGGCGAAAAAAAACAGACATTTGCACAGCCCCATAGAATAAAAAGGGTACGAGTACTATTCGTCAAAACCCTTACATTGATTTGGTCATTGAACCAATGGTACGGCCACTTACCGTATTTTTTTAAATAGAACGTGCACTTTTTTCCTCCAAACATGTGGAGGAAAATGGGGGTGCGTCTTATAGTCCGGATGTCCCTAATCTGGCTGTGGTGGGGAAGTGGGGGTACAGCAGCGGTGGAGCAGCAGGTCACAGGAGGCAGGAGCCGGCTGCTGTGGCTAACTCCTGTGCCCACTGCTAAAGAGAAATGAATAATCCCTTCATTCCACGCCCATTGGCGTGGAAAAGAGTATGAATATTAATTTCTCTTTAATAGCGAGCACAGTGTTAGCCGCAGCAGTTGGCTTCTTGAAGCTGCCTGGCCTTTAGAGTGTACCGGCTACTTAAGGCAAAGAATATTTACTGCATTCCACTCCCATAGGCATAGAATGCAATGAATATTCCTTCCCTTTAGTAGCGGCACACGTGACAGCCCGGCAGCTGCGGATGACACTGTGATCGCTAAAGAGCAATGAATACTCACTGCACTCCACACATAGTCCCGGCGTGGAGACCAGTGAGCATTCTGGCAGCTGTCCTCAGCGGCTTCTAAGCACCGCATGACGTCACTGCCATGCACTGCTTACAAGCATAAAAGCAGCTGCTGGCACCGGAAAAGGACAATGTGAGGGCGCACACGGAAGGCAAGAATGTTTTTTTTCTGCTGGTGCCATGCATACCAGGATGGGGAAGGTGGCCAATCATACCAGGATAAGGATGGGGCCATGCATTCCAGGATGGAGATGCGGGCCAATAATACCAGGATAAGGATGGGGCCATGCATACCAGGAAACGGATATGAGGGCCCTGTATACCAGGATAGGGATCGGGGCCAATCATACCAGGATAAGGATGGGGCCATGCATGCCAGGATAAGGATGGGGCCAATCATACCAGGATAAGGATGGGGTCAAACATGCCAGGACGGAGATGGGGTCCCTGCATGCCAGGACGGAGATGGGGGTCCCTGCATACCAGGATAGGGGTTGGGGCCAATCATATCAGGATAAAGATGGGGCCATGCATACCAGGATGGGTGCGGGGGCCAATCATACCAGGATAAGGATAGGGTTATGAATACCAGGATGGGTTTGGGGTGCCTGCATACCAAGATAGGGATTGGTGCCATGCATACCAGGATGTAGATGGAGGCCATTCATACCAGGATGGGGGCCAATCATACCAGGATAAGGATGGAGCCATGCATACTAGGACAGAGATGGGGGCCCTGCATACCAGGATGGGGGATATTAAGTATAGAACTGAGCACATTTTTTGCTTAATTTTATTTTTTCTAATTTCCTCCTCTAAAACGAAGGTGCTTCTTATGGTCCGGTGCGTCTTATAGTCCGAAAAATACAGTAAGTGTTTCAGGAGCCATTTTTCAACACAAAGCCAGGAAGCATGTTGCTGATGCTACTGTGAGCAGCCAGACTAGTCTCCCTTTGAGTACATCTGTGACATCATTAATTAGCATTTGCAAAGGGAGATGCCAGAAGAAGATCTTGATGATTTGCGAGCCAGAGTGCATTCAGCATGGCAGGATATTCCTCAGACAACCATTAATAACCTCATTGATAGCATGCCAAGGTGTGTAAGTGCATGTATTTCTGAGCATGGCACTGATACTCAATACTGAATAAATTTAGATGTTTTTGAAAATTTGTGTATCATTAGTGTATTATTAACCCATCCATCGTCCTCTGACTTCCATAATTTCAAAATGAAATAAAAAAGCATATTTGTGATTGCAACATTAGTCTATAAAGTCTGATCAAAATGTACATATATTATATTTAGAATGTTTTATTTTTTCTTTTACAAAATTCAAAGTCCATTGCAGGGAAAATGATGGGAAGTGTGGATACTCCGACATTTTGTAAAAGCCCGGAGTTTTCCATAGCCTCGCACCACCGAACATCCCCTCCTCCCAGCCCGGGGCTCACAGCATCTCCCCAGTCCTGCCGCTGCCAGCTTAATGCAGCAGCGACCCTGCCTCCTGAGACCAACCTCCATCCCGCCAGGCAAGCTACTGTAAAAGCGGACTACAGAACCACCATTTTATTTAAAAAAAAAAATCTCCCATTTTGCTCCCCAAAATTTGGGGTGCGTCTTATGGTCCAATGCATCTTAAATTTGTAAAATATGGTAATCAGCTGCGATCCTTATGCTGTCCTGCCTGTATACTCTTACTTCCCCCCCTGCCCAGGAGCTGTGGTATGATCAGACCATGTTCCTGCAAGTCAGACACGGCATCTGATGCCATACGCTAGTCTGACCCTGGCCTTACAATGTAAATCTGTGGAGCATCAGAACGAGGCTCAATAGGCTTTCATTATAAAAGAGCCTTCCGGCTCACACATGGAGAAGTCGAAATTGCGGTGACATTACTGAGAAGTGTAGAAGAACGGTGTTGGAATCGGGAGAGAGCAGATTAGTACACTCACACTACATTACACACAGAAACACACACTTAAATTTAAAAAATATAAAAAGAGTGCTTCTTTAAGAAAACCAAAAGATCATATAGCATTTAGCCAATTTGTCGGGTGATCATCAGCCTGTTTAAACTGCTCAATTATCGAAAAGGAGCATTTTTAGGAACGCTCATTCCCCATAATCATAAGATGTAAATGCATCTTAACTAAAAAGCAAAGTCCTGATCAAACTGAATATTTCTATCATTGTAAGTGCAACCAGATGACACTTTAAAACAACGAAGAACATCATAAGAGATCATCCATCTCCTAAGCAATAGAATAAAATAAAGGAAACATCCGTGGGCACATGACGTAAGCAGTCATTTCAGTGAGTCACTGGTTAACAAGAACACAAGCAAGACAAGCACAAACATGAAATATGAAACGGGAGAAAGAAAAGTAACATGTTTCCAAGGTAAAATACCAATATGAGATTGAAAAGATGTAATAATGAAATTGAAGGAATGTGTGTAACTATCCTTGATGCCAAGTCCAAATGTAGTGACTTAGTTGTCCATTTCATAGTTTGAGACAATATTGAAAATCCAGTCTGGACGCACGTAGGCTCAGGAAACACAGCGTTGTGCAACATAAATACTTGTACAAGTCATACAATCAGGGCTGTGGAGTCGGAGCCGTCAATTTTGGTGGAGTCGGTATAAAATGGACAGACTCAGACTCCTAGGATATACAATAAATTTGGTGCAGTAGTACAATTCAGTATGTGATATAAATGTTTTCATAAGAATTTGGGAAAGTTATGAAATGTCCTATAATGTCTGTTCTGTTCCTGATCTAAGGATCTGGGCTTTTAGCTGAGATGAATCTGTGCTGCACTTTATGTACATGCTCAGTAGTGACCAGAGCTGTGGAGTCGGAAGTCAGGGAAATTGGGGAGTGGGAGGTGTTGCTTACCAACTCCACAGCCCTGCACACAAGATGATAATTTTAATTTTTTGCAATTTATTGTAAAAAAACAAACACACAACTGATTTAGACGTCAGTGAGTCACATACATGTTCGGTGTTTTTTTCTGCATAAAACACATACCTATACTTGTCTATCGGGCTGTTCTCACGTCCGTGTTCTAATTAATTAAAAGTCCGTTTTTGATCCGAGTCACAGATCAAAATTACCCATCCAAGTCTGTGGGTCTCTGAAAATCACCACAGCATACAGATGGCATCAGTTTGCTGTCCGTGTTTAATATTAAAGTGGGTAGTGTGACAAAGTCACTGGCAAGGTGCTGGAGGGGAGAATTGCTGGGAAGATTGCCAGGAAGGAAGTGTGGTGGCTGTGGACAAACCGCATGTCCTGGGAGAAGGCGACTATGGAGATGGAACAGCGGTCAGACGGAATGAAGGCGCTGACCAAGCACTTGATCTTAAGCCAAGAGCAGAAGCATGACAGACAGACAGCGGGAGCAGCGCAGACAGCGGGAGCAGCGCAAAGAGCGGGAGCAGCGCAAAGAGCGGGAGCAGCGCAAAGAGCGGGAGCAGCGCAAACAGCAGGAGACAAATTCCTGATTCAGCAGATCTATGTCCACAGCAAAGAAACCACCCCTTTCTCAAGTCAAGGTGATGACACATATGTCAGAAAGGTGGTAAGACAAGCAATGCAAAATATGACTGCGAGGGATGATGTGGAAGCATTTTTGATTGTATTTGATCAGGTAGCAGCGGGAGAAAATACTCAGAAATCTCAGGGGTGACTATGTCTGTCCGAGAACAACTGGTTCGCCACTGGGCACACTGCGGCGATATACCCCCCTCATTCCCAAATGATCGATTTGCTGCATCTAGTACAGAAGTAGTTGCAGCCGGAGTCCTACACCCCAGCCCAGATGGTAGAACGGGTTGTAACGGACAGATTTATCCACTCACTTCCAAGGCCACTGCAGACCTAGGTTGCCCAGGGGGATCTCCAAAATGTGGATGACCTGATTGGCCTAGTAGAAAGGTACTAGGAGGTTGAAAGGTCCCTAAGGATGCCAGGTAGTGTTGCATCCCAATGCTATGGTAGCCCGAAGGAGCCCGAGTCGCGAAAGAGTGGTAGTAGAGCTACCACTGGGGGTGAGTCCGATGTCCCAAGGGGTCGGTGAAGGGTTGCCAAAAGCTGCTGGTAAAGTCTTGCTATGCTGGAGTTGTCACGGTCCTGGACACATAGCCGCCCGTTGTCCTATGTCAGCCGAACAAATGGACTGCTGCCTAGAGAGGCGCTGTTCATACTACGCCTATCCCACCTGCAGTGTGGACTATCAGCCCGGTGAGAGGCCGTAGGCATGTCCCATAACAATAAATGGGGTACAGATGTCAGGACTCTTTGATTCGGGAACTTTGGTGAACCTGATAAGGGCCACACTCCTTCACCAGCTGATTCCCAGAAAAACAGTGCGCGTTCGATGTATTCACGGGGATGCTAAAGACTATCCTATTGCCACAGTGACTATAAAAACTGAGGGGCTAGGTCGCATGAGAACTGGGTGGTTAAAAACCTGCTACACCCGGTGATAATAGGGCGGGACTTTAGCCTGTTCTGGTCAATATCAATGGCCCCTTACCAGCCCGAGAATACCAGCCCCCAGCTGTCTGCTTTAACGAAAGGCTGGTTGTCAAAAATGGGGGGACCCCACGTCGTTTTTAATTATTCATTTAAATAATTTAAAAAATAATAAAAAAAAAACAGCTTGGCATCCCCTCTATTCTTGATAATCAACCTTGCTAACACTGACAGCTGAGGGTTGCAGCCATGAATTGGCCAAATTATGTGCTAAGCGTCGGAGTTTTTTCCCGTTAAACAGAAGCCGTATTGCTATTCATATTTCGTTTACATTTCATATTGACATCACTACAGAGTGCCACATTTCTGTTTATTGTATATGGAGGTGGCTGCTCCTAGTATGTACCTGTTCACACTACCCTGGAAGTGCCAGTCAGTCTTTTACAATTTTAATATTAGGTCTCTCACCGAGCACGCCGTCCTCCAGCATGTGGTGCTTTTTAATTGCAATAGTATCCTACCTACTAGTGATGAGCAAGTATACTCGTTGCTCGGGTTTTCCCGAGCACGCTCGGGTGACCTCAGAGTATTTTTTAGTGCTCGGAGATTACGTTTTCATCGCCCCAGCTGAATGATTTACAGTTACTAGACAGCTTGATTACATGTGGGGATTCCCTAGCAACCAGACAACCCCCACATGTACTCAGGCTGGGTAGTAGCTGTAAATCATTCAGCTGCAGCAATGAAAACTAAATCTCCGAACACTAACAAATACTCGGAGGTCACCCGAGCATGCTCGGGAAAACCTGAGCAACGAGTACACTCGTTCATCATTATTACCTACCCATAAATTCAGGCTTTAAAGAGAGGTATTCTCATCTGCCCAGAAATTCAGACTTCAGTCTTAGAGAGGGATTCACACTAGACACGTAGGTTCCCAGCAGTTCTGAGAGCGCCTTGTCGTTGGCTGCACGGCATGCATGAATTGGCCACATTATGTGCTAAGCGTCTCAGTTGTTCATATTATCCAGAATCGGTATTGCTGTTCAAAATTCATATTCACATGCTATAGCACTACACAGTGCAACTTTTTTTTCCAATTGTATATGGAGATGGATGCTCCTAGTATGTACCTGTTCACACTAGCTTGGAAGTGCCAGTCAGTCTTTCGTCATTCATTCATCACAAACATATACTTTTGCCTACCGTGGAAACCTTCAAAAGGAACCTGAAGACCCACTTCTTCTGACAAGCACACTGTAACCAGCTCTACTCTTACCTACTGTATCCTCACCCATCACTTGTGGACTGTGAGCCCTCGCGGGCAGGGTCCTCTCTCCCACTGTACCAGTCGGTGACTTGTTCTGTTCAAGATTATTGTACTTGTTTTTATTATGCACTCCCCTTTTCACATGTAAGGTGCCATGGAATAATTTAAGCTAGAATCATAAATAATAATGTGATGGCACAATGAGACATTGCGATTTTGGTATCACTAGCCTTAAAGTGATTGTCCACGTTTTTTATTTTAACAAATGTGTTGGGCACTTGATTTTGTAAACATGTTGTTTTAACAGGTTATTATCACAGGTTCTCCATGTTAGTTTAGACTTTCTCACAGATACTAGAGTTTTCTTGTTCTCAAGATGTGACCAGACCTATCCATAAGCCTCACTAACAAGTGCAGGCAAAGAAACGGTAATACTTATACATCAGCAAATGCTACAAAACCCTGAGCCCGACACATTTGTGAAAAGATAACATGAACAATCCCTATAAGAGCACATTTTGAAATACACAGGAAGCTTTACAATCGATTTTACAAAGTACAATTCTTTTCAAAATGAATTTAGGCCAGGTGTTCACATGGTGGCACCTGTTACTTTGTATCTTCCATGAGAAGGTTTCCATATGAAGATAAGCTAATCTAATCATACATGTGTGTTATCTGCATCTGAACAGTTGAAGTATCCTACAGGCAGCCTAAGCAGCCAATCACATAAATGTATACAGTAAAGGGTGCGACCACAGTCCCTCAGGGTAGAATCACACCTGCAGCAAGTGAATCATCTGCCTGAAACACAAGAATTAGTTTTATCTGGCAAAACTATACAGTAAATATTATTAGTCCCTAAAAAGGTCTGTAATTTTTATAATAGGTACACTTCAACTGTGAGTGACAGAATCTAAAAATAAAAACAGAAAAGCATTATTGTTTGATTTTTAAATAATTAAATTGCATTTTATTGCATGAAATAAGTATTTGATCACCTGACAGTCAGTAAGAATTCTGGCTCTCACAGACCTCTTAGTTTTCTATAAGAAGCCCTTCTACTCATTACCTGCATTAATTGCACCTGTTTGAACTTGTTATCTGTATAAAAGACATCTGTCCACACAATCACACTCCAACCAGTCCACTTTGGCCAAGACCAAAACGTCATCTAAGGACATCCGGGACAAAGTTGTAGACCAGCACAAGGCTGGGATGGGCGACAGGACAATAGGCAAGCAGCTTGGTGAGAAGACAACAGCTGTTGGCGCAATTATTAGAAAATGGAAGAAACACAAGAAGACTGTCAATCTTCCTTGGACTGGGGCTCCATGCAAGATCTCGCCTCGTGGGGTAAGGATGATTCTGAGAGGTCAGGAATCAGCCCAGAACCACATGGGAGGACCTAGTCAATGACCGGAAGAGAGCTGGGACCACAGTTTCAAACATTACCATTAGTAACACACTACGCCGTCATGGATTAAAATCCTGCAGGACACGCTCACATCAGCACATGTCCAGGCCCATTTGAAGTTCATCAATGACCATCTGGATGATACCGAGGAGGCATGGGAGAAGATCATGTGGTATCAACTCCACTCGCTATGTTTGGAGGAAGAAGAAGGATGAGCACAACCCCATGAAAACCGTCCCAACTGTGAAGCATGGTGGGGGGAAATTCATACTTTGAATGTGCTTTTCTGCAAAGAGGACAGGACGACTGCAGTGTTGAAGGGAAGATGGATGGGGTCATGTATTGTGAGATATTGGCCAACAATCTACTTCCCTCAGTAAGAGCATTGAAGATGACAATGACCTGAAACACACAGCCCGGGCAATTAAAGAGTGGCTCTACAAGAAGCATTTCAAGGTCCTGGAGTGGCCTAGCCAATCTCCAAACCTGAATCCAATAGAAAATCTTTGGAGGGAGCTGAAACTCAATGTTGCCCAGCGACAGCCCCGAAACATGAAAAATCTGGAGATCTGTATGGGGGAGTGGGCCAAAATCCCTGCTGCAGTGTGTGAAAACTTGGTCAAGAACTACAGGAAAGGTCTGCTCTCTGTAACTCCAAACAAAGGTTTCTGTAACAAATATATTAAGTTCTGGTTTCCGACCATATCAAATACTTATTTCATGCAATAAAATGCAAATTAATTAAGTAAAAATCATACAATGTGATTTTCTGTTTTTATTTTTAGATTCTGTCTTTCACAGTTGAAGTGTACCTACAATAAAAAAATTAAAGACTAGTGATGAGCGAGTGTACTTATTGCTCGGGTTTTCCCGAGCATGCTCGGGTGGTCTCCGAGTAATAGTAACTGCTTGGAGATTTAGTTTTCATTGCCTCAGCTGCATGATTTACAGCTGATGGACAGCTTGAATACATGTGGGGATTCCCTAGCAACCAGGCAACCCCCCCACATGTACTCAGGCTGGTTAGCAGCCGTAAATCATGCAGCTGCGTCAACAAAAACTAAGGCTATGTGCACACATTGCAGATTCTCCTGCGGATTTTTCTGCACTAAAAACCGCAGATCTTGGCAGAAAACGCAGGTGCGGTTTTTGGTGCGTTTTGGTGAGTTTTTTTATGTGGTTTTTAGTGCGGTTTTTAATGTGTTTTTCCCTGCAGATTGTCTGTGTTTTTGACGCAAATAAAGCTTGAACTGCAGTGGGAAAAAAAAAAAAACACATTATGTCATTTCCTTGTCCAACCCCTTCTTTCATCCTCCATTTTGTGAAATCATCAAAATGAGATGCGCCAATTCCGGCACTTAACCCCTCTCTTCCCACTCCCGTGTAGCGGTGGGATATGGGGTAATGAGGGGTTAATGCCACCTTGCTATTGTAAGGTGGCATTAAGCCCGGTTAATAATGGAGAGGCGTCAATAAGAATCCTATCCATTATTAATCCTATTAAAAGGTTAAAAAAATATATAGGGGGACCCAAAAAAAAGATTGCGTAGGGTCCCCCTATATTTTTAGGCCAGAAAGGCTAGGCAGACAGCTGTGGGCCAATATTTGTGGCCTGGGAAGGGGTTAAAATACCCATGGCTGTTCCCAGGCTAGGAATATTAGCCCACAGCTGTCTGCGTAGCCTTTCTGGCTCTAAACTACAGGGGGGCCCAAAAAAAAAAATTGCGTAGGGTCCCCCTATAATTTTAGGCCAGAAAGGCTAGGCAGACAGCTGTGGGCCAATATTTATGGCCCGGGAAGGGGTTAAAATACCCCTGGCTGTTCCCAGGCCATGAATATTAAGCCCACAGCTGTCTGCGTAGTTTTTCTGGCTCTCAAATATAGGGAGAGCCCCCCAAAAAAAGTGTTGGGGTCCCCCTATACTTTTAGGCCAGAAAGGCTACGCAGACAGCTGTGGGCTTATATTCATAGCCTAGGAAAGGGGCCATGGATACTTGCCCCCCCCCCCCCCCCCCCGGCTACAAATAGAAGCCCGCAGCCGCCCCAGAAAAGGCGCATCTAAAAGATGCGCCAATTCCGGCACTTAGCCCCTCTCTTCCCACTCCCTTGTAGCGGTGGGATATGGGGTAATGAGGGGTTAATGCCACCTTGCTATTGTAAGGTGACATTAAGCCCGGTTAATAATGGAGAGGCGTCAATAAGACGCCTATCCATTATTAATCCTATTAAAGGGTTAAAAAAACACAGACACTAGAAAAAAATATTTTAATGAAATAAAGATACCCACTTTTTGACAAACCCTTTATTATACGCTCAATCCATCTGAAGACCCTCGACCTGAAAAAAGAAATAAAACAAACCAAATTCATACTCCCTGGCCCTGTCCGCAGAAATCCAACGAGTGTCCCACGACGATCTGCCATGGGGAACAGACACATCCGGAGATGTGTCTGCTCTCCAAGGCTGCAGCAACACACTGACAGGAGCTCCGGCTCCTGTCGGTGTAACTGCGCATGCGTGAGAGTTTACCGGCGTTCATTGACCCCGGTACTCTCGCTTTACGGCAGTGCTGTGTGGGAAAGTTCACACGCAGCTCTAATGCCGTAAATAGAGACGCCGGAGCCGCTGAACTCCGGTAAAGCATGCGATACACTGCTAGGAGCTTCGCTCCTGGTAGTGGATCGCCGGAGAGCAAGCGATCGGCGTGGGACACTCGTTGGGATATCTGCGGACAGGGAGTATGGATTTTGTTTATTTTTTTGGGATTTTTTCCTAGGGGACCGAGGGCTTCGCGTACCAGTGTGCTGTATGGTGAGTATATATTCTATGTTATATGTTGTATGTAATGTCTGTCATGTATGTTACGTGTATTGTATGTGTATGTGTTTTACTGACAATTGTGCTAAGTCGCCGGACACAGGGACAACTCTCCCATCCTAATATCGGATGGGAGTAGTAATCCCATACGGCGACTTAGCACAATTGGGTGGCACTATGGTCGCATGGGGACGCACACACACAGACTTCACACACATACACACATTCACATACATGCCTCCATGCTGACGGTCACACTTCCTCCCGCTTCCCCGCACTTCCTGCTGCAGCGGTTTCTACACCAAAACCACAGAAAACCCGCAGATATTTTTTCTTCTACGGGTTTTACTGCGGGTTTGACCCTCACAATGGAGGTCTATGGGTGCAGAACCGCTGAAGTTCCGCACAAAGAAGTGACATGCTGCGGAATGTAAACCGCTGCATTTCTGCGCGGTTTTTCCCGCAGCATGTGCACAGTGGTTTGCGGTTTCCATAGGTTTACATGTTATTGTAAACGCAATGGAAACTGCAGCGGAACCGCAGCGGCAAAATCGCTGCGGTTCCGTGGTAAAAACCGCAACGTGTGAACATGGCCTAAATCTCCGAGCAGTTACAAATACTCGGAGACCACCCGAGCGTGATCGGGAAAACCCGAGCAATGAGTACACTCGCTCATCACTATTAAAGACCTCTCCATTCTTTGTAGGTGGGAAAACTTGCCAAAATCAACAGTGTATCAAATACTTATTTTCCACACTGTGTATCATTATTATTTATTTATATAGCGCCATTAATTCCATGGTGCTGTACATGAGAAGGGGTTACATACAAAGTTATAGATATTGTTTACAGTAAACAAATTTACAGTGACAGACTGGTGCAGAGGGGACCTTGCGGACTTACATTCTACGGGATAATGGAGAAGAGACAGAAGGTCGGGTGTGCAGCAGCTCTGGTGGTGGTGAGGTGGCAGAATGGTTATTGCAGGCTGTAGGCTTTCCTGAAGAGATGGGTGTGTGTGTATATAATATATATATATATATATATATATATATATATATATATATATATATTATAATGTTCCGCTCTCAAGTTGGGTGCAAGTGCAATCAACAGAGTTCCCATGCTTACAAGCAGCCTGTATTCTGTAACCCCTTAATGACCTATGACATGCTATGTCCGTCATAGGTCTCCTCAGCCTGCACCTTTTCCAGCACATGACAGCTGGTCTGATCAGCAGTCATGTGCCCCTAACAACCACGTTTGGAATCAGGATCTACCCACGGCTGTTAACTTGCTAAATGTCACTGTCAATCTCTGACAGCAGCATTTAACTCGTGCAAACCGGATGCGCGTCTTAGATCCGCATATCAGTGCCTGTGTCACATGACAACCGGGAATCTGCAGGAGCCCCCTGTGGTTGTCAACAACAAACTTATGAGCACTGCCCAGTGGTCGGAGCTCATAGCATATGAGCATTTTTGTTACACAAGGGGAGGGGAATCTGTTTTCTGCCAAGGGCCATTTGTATATTTACACCATCCTTCAGGGACCGTACAAACTCCGACCACAAAGTACGTTCTGACTCTGGTGTCAGGACGTAAGCTTCCATCGCATGCCCTTCAGTGTTCAGCAGTGAACACTGCATGTGTGTGCTAACAGAGCAAGAAGAAATTAATGAGCTGGTTGTAATCAAAATAAACTTCCCTGCCCAAGAATGTGGTCCCTGAGAATCTGCCTGGGGGCCTTATAAAAGGTCATCAAGGGTCGTAAATGGCCCTGTGACCTGAGGTTCCCCACCCCTGTGTTACACCTAGCAGGGCTGCAGCAGTGTTATGTGTAACCCAAGAAATCAGATGATCGCAGCTTATAGTCTCCCATGGAGACTATTGATGTGAGTAAAAAAAAACAAATAAAATTAAAAAATTCAAATAACCCCCTTTGCCCGATCTATCAAAATACAAAAAGAATGAATGATTGCTAAACAGTGTAACGATAAAAAACATCAAAATGCCAGAATTAGGTTTTTTTCATTACTGCAACATTGCAATAAAATGCATTAAAGGGCGATCAAAGCATAGTTTGCATCCCAAAATTGTGTCGATAAAAACGTCAGCTCGGCACACAAAAGACTCAGATCTCGAAAAATGGAGATGCTACAGGTCTCGGAAAATGGAGTGGTTTTTAATTTTTTTTAATTTTATACAGCTCTGGCAAAAAACAAGAGACCACCACATCAAAACCCTGTCATGGGCAGCTCAATCTCCAGACCTGAACCCCATTTAAAACCTCTGGACTGTAATCAATAGGATGATGGAAAGTCACAAGCCATCAGACAAAGAAGAACTGCTTAATTTTTTGTGCCAGAAGCAGTGTGAAAGACTGGTGGAAAGCATGCCAAGACCCATGAAAGCTGTGATTAAAAATCATGGTTATACCACAAAATATTGATTTCTGAACTCTTCCTGAGATAAAACATTAGTATTGTTGTTTCTAAATGGTTATGAAATTGTTTTATTTGCATTATTTGAGGTCTGAAAGCATTGGGGTTTTTTAGCTTTTTTTTTTTTTTAATTTTGACCATTTCTACTTTTTAGAAAAAATATACAAAATTTATTGCTTGGAAATTCGGAGACATGTCAGAAGTTTATAGAATAAACTAGATGGTGGCCCGATTCTAATGCATCGGGTATTCTATAATATGCATGTCCACGTAGTATATTGCACAGTCCACGTAGTATATTGCCCAGCCACGTAGTATATTGGGCAGTTACGTAGTATATTGCCCAGCCACGTAGTATATTGCCCAGCCACGTAGTATATTGCCCAGCCACGTAGTATATTGCCCAGCCACGTAGTATATTGCCCAGCCACGTAGTATATTGCCCAGCCACGTAGTATATTGCCCAGTCACGTAGTATATTGCCCAGCCACGTAGTATATTGCCCAGCCACGTAGTATATTGCCCAGCCACGTAGTATACAGCATAGAGGCAAGTAGTATATTTCCCAGCCACGTAGTATATTGCCCAGCCACGTAGTATATTGCCCAGCCCATGTAGTATATTGATCAGCCACGTAGTATATAGCACAGCTCATGTAGTATATTGCCCAGCCACGTAGTATATTGCCCAGCCCATGTAGTATATTGCCCAGCCCACGTAATATATAGCAATGTGGGCATCATATCCCTGTTAAAAAAAATAAATAAAATAAAAAA
Source organism: Ranitomeya variabilis (assembly GCF_051348905.1). NCBI lineage: Eukaryota > Metazoa > Chordata > Amphibia > Anura > Dendrobatidae > Ranitomeya > Ranitomeya variabilis. Next base: position 336,237,870 of record NC_135236.1, read on the forward strand.
TAGTTATATACTCACCTTCCGGAGCCCCCGGATCCAAGCGAAGCAGTTACCGACGCTGCTCGTGCGCTCCGGTCTCAAGAGTGCATTGCAGTCTCGCGAGATGATGACAGCGGTCTCGCGAGACTGCTACGTCATCATCTCGAGAGATCGCAGTATGGACCGGTTACCGGAGTGTCGCGAGCGGGAAAGGCCTGTTGTCGATCCGGGGGCTGACGGACGGTGAGTATATAACGATTTTTTTTATTTTTTTTATTATTTTTAACATTAGATCGTTTTACTATTCATGCTGCATAAGCAGCATGAATAGTAAAAAGTTGGTTACACAGGGTTAATAGCAGCGGTAATGGAGTGCATTACACCGCGGCATAACGCGGTCCGTTACCGCTGCCATTAACCCTGTGTGAGGGCAGACTGGAGGGGAGTACGGAGCGGGCACTGACTGCGGGGAGAAAGGAGCGGCCATTTTTCCGCTGGACTGTGCCCGTCGCTGATTGGTCGTGGCTGTTTTGCCACGAGTCCAATCAGAGACTTGGATTACATGACAGACAGAGGCCGCGGCCAATGAATATCCGTGACAGACAGAAGGACGGAAGTGACCCTTAGACAATTATATAGTAGATTAACAATTTACATTTTACTCAAAAATATACCTATAAAGGGAAAAAAATCAGACAAAGTGAACATTTTGCAGTGGTCTCTTAATTTTTGCCAGAGCTGTATATATAATAATGATTAATAAAATAAACAAAATATTGAAAGGGTTGCAACACTTAAAAAATGATGCATTGTGCAGCATAGGAGTAATGCAAAAAATGAAAAGAATAAAGTGGAGCATTGTGACCACTTTGAACAGCTAATGCGTGGGGGTTGTGAGAGTCAGACTCCCAGATCTAATACTATTGGTCATTCCTGGGATACACCATCAGTTTTAGAAACCTTAATATCACATAATACGATAAAACAATCAGTATAAACCAATAAATAGCTCTTCCCTCAAGCTGCAAATAAAAAAATGATACAATAAGATCTGATGGTGGAAAATATCTGACCCCACAAATTTCTTTTTATTAATATGGTGCGTTTCATGTCTCCCAGTTCAGTGGCAGTAATGCTCTGAGCTGAGGACCTGAGTAATGTTCTACTCAATGGTTGCTAAGAAGATGTTACCTTATCACCTGATGTTTGACATTGAATCCTTAGCTGAAAGAAGGGCCACAGTCAGAAAGATGGTAGAGCTCTCTGTTATCTTCATGTGTGCCCACTAAATGTTTCCTGATTAAATAGCAGCTATCACTATTTTTGTGATTTAATCAGTTTATGATCAAGTCTACATGCTGGATCAGGGGGGTTGTGACAGAACATATGTGGCGAAATAGGAGCGACTTAAAAGCTGCTTTTTTAACAGATAGAACACAGAAATATTATAACCTAAGGAATTTTTTACGTCACAGACTCACTCATTTAAAGAGATTGTCCACTACTTCTACATTAATTGCCTAGCCTTAGGATAGGTCGTCAATGTCTAATCGGCCGGGGTCCAACATCCAGCACCCCCGCCAATAAGCTCTTATCTGTGGCTGCGGCCTCTAGCCAGAAGTATACACTTGCCAAGCACCTCCGCCTTCTGATAGTGGCCGGGGCTTGGAGCTGCACATCTGCCTCCTATTCAAATCAATAGGAGGCGGATATGCAGTACTCTGTGACGGCCACTACAAGTAGACGGAGCAGCTCGGCAAGTGAGTACTTCTGGCTGGCTAGAGGCCGCAGCCACAGATAACAGCTTATTGGCAGGGGTGCTGGATGTCGGACCCCAGACGATCAGCCATTGATGGCCTATCCTAAGGCTAGGCAATCAATGTAAAAGTAATGGACAAAATCTTTAAGTTACAGTGTCCATGATGTGAGCATATATCACATGAATGCGACCCATGTTGCATCCATAGGCGGTCTATTTCCAACACAAACATGTGACTTCGGCTTTACATAAAAAATGAAAACATGGTTACATGGTGCATAGGGTTACTTCAGACGTCCATGCAAATTGGTCTTTACACGGACTACAATGCACAGACTGGCCGTGCCTCTCTTGACCAGAGCCACTCCACTTCATATATAGGAGGCAGTCATGCTCGAATTGGGAGACCTTCGGCCTGTCTGGACATTGCGGTCCATACTCGTATAGATTTAAACAGACAACTGAAGAAGCCCTTAAAGAAGCACAAAAAAACTCATCTTTGTTTGGTCTGACCCCGTATGAGACCCACATTGTTTTCTTATCTGTGAAGTTTGAAAAGAGGTTTAATGTACACAAAGGAATAACACACTATAGGCAATATTAACATATTTGCAAGTCTCCCTGCCTCACCTAAATGCTGCTACACGATTAATCCTGCATTCTTTGCAGGGTGGGGTAATAAAAACCACATATAACCTAAGGGGGAGAATTCTAGCACATCACGTTTCAATAAACCACAAATGCAGATGATACAACCATTAATTTCATTCTAACTCCCTATTGGCTTGCAGCACTGGGGTACCGAATTTAAGGCTAAATGGTGACATGTGTAGCATGAGAGCTGTACTCTGACAAGTACCGGACCATTTGTGCAACTTGTCTGCAATTTGCTGGGGCATGACCATGTGCACGCTCCGATTTCTTGCAAATAAAAGAGCCACGGTGCGGACAATGCGACTTGCATTGAAGTCTATGGCAAGGATGTTGCGTGCGACTTGCGACCAGCATCAGAAAATCTAACACATTTGGAAACGTATGTGACTCTGTGTCGCAGTATGTCACAGGTTGCAATGTGTCAGGATATGAAATGTGTCACTGCGATTTCAGTGTCACACGACAAGTCGCTATGTAGTGCTAGCCGAATCTGACCAAAAAAGACCTCTGCAAGGAGTCTGCATTACCTTCCCGTGTACGTGGGATTTCTTCAGGTATGATCTTTTTATTTCTATAGTGCCAGCATCGCAGCACTTTACATTTCAGAGGGGACTTGCACAGACAATAAAGACATTATATAGCACTGTGTACTTACAATTGCTCATTTTGCCCTTCTACCCAACTAAATTATTCTCTTTTCTCTGTGTAGAAACAGAAAGTCTCTTGACCCAGCAGAAGTCATTCCTTTCCAACTCTTGACCCAGTTGCCTCGCCCTTTCCTCCAGCCAGGGCAATTTTGCAGTTACTCAAGACGCATACAGGAAAAATGTACCTCCTGTTTCTACATAGAGCCTAGAAGGATTCTGCTGCTTAGTTTTTAATCATGTGATGTCATAAGTCTAATGAAAAAGAAAATAATTAGCTGGGTAGAAAGGCTAAATGAGAAATTGTAAGTACACAGTGCCATATAGTATGATGACTGCAATATATTAAGAGGATAAATACTTGATGGGAGTGTTTCTTAAACCTTTAGATTAGCCCCATATCTGCAGGTTAACCCATTACTGACATCCACCGTACATGTAACGAGCAAGTTGGTAGTGGATGTATGTATTGGACTCACAAGGCCCCATACCGGTATCGGCTGTGTGTTACAGTCAGACTCTGACAGCAGTATAAACAAGGCGCCGGCATGGGGGTGCGTCACTCTATGCGTCCATCGGTGTGCCAGTGACATGATCATGGGGCGTTAATGGGTTGCTATGACAGCTGGGGATCCTGCTGAAGACATCTGTGCTTGCCATTACAGAGCTCCATTGAAACCCTGCCTGTGCTTCAGAAGAGACCGTTATTTGTATTACTGGTATACGGTGGTATTTCTATATATAGCATCAGATGATCACAGGTTCAAGTTCCCTAAAAAGACGAATAAATACAGTGAAAAGTACAAAAATAAATAAAATATATAAATGTATAACAAAAATAAAGCATAAAAGTTCAAATTACCCACCTTTTCCACCATTAATAGTAAGGATAAAAAAAAAAAAACTCACGTGCTATCACAGTGTTCAGAAAATTCCGATCTAAGAACATATTAACCCCTTATTGATCGCCAATACGTCTTTTTACTGACCTGAGATATATAAGAGAATAGCATCCCCATATAGGTGATAATCCAACATCTGTTGGCTGTACTCTACAGCTGACAATTTACTGCATCAGCCACGATCAGTGTTGTCACCGTCCATATCTGTTTAACCCCTTAGATGCTGCTGTCTATAGTACCTACATCATATAAATGGTTAACAGAGTGTGGCGTCCCCCTCTTTAACCCCATCGGCATCCTGAGATCATGATTGTGTGGTCCTGATGTTTGCCATGGCAATTCATGGCCAAATACTGGCCTTAGTGTCTGCCGACTATAGCGGCCTGTTCAGAAGTAGGCAACATTTAGGTGGTAAAAATACACTTCTTCATTTCTGTCATGTCACTTTACATTAAATCCTGAAAAGCACCTGAAGGGTTAATAAACTACCGGACAGCAATTTTCAGTACTTAAAGGGGTGCGGTTTTTCAAATTGTATCACTTTTGAGGGTTTTCCAATATATAGGACCTCCAAAGTCACTTCCAATCTGGATAGGTCCCTAAAAAAAAAATTTGTAAATTTTCTTGGAAAAAGGAAAAACCGTTGTAAGATTTTTAAATCTTAATTGCTAACAAAATAAAATAGCATTTTACAAATAGTGCTTATACAAAGAAAACATGATGGAAATGTTATTTATTAGTGTGTTGCTATGGTCTGGATTAAAGGGTTCATTCAAAGGTTGAAAATTGAAAAAAAAAATTTAACATTTTCGCTAAATTTCTGATATGTTTTATAAATAAACACAAAACATATCAACCTAAATTTATCATTATCATAAAGTATAGTGTGTCACAAAAAAACAAACAAGCAATCTCCAAATTACTGGGATGGGTTGAAGTGTTCCAGAGTTATTACCACATAAAGTGACATTGGTCAGATTTAAAAAATTTGGCCCGGTCACTAAGGGGGTTAAAATAATTAACCTGATTAGTAAACACAGTAAAAAGAAAAAAATATTTAAAAAATGCCCAAATTGCAATTTTTATTTTTTGAGGTGGAGGGGGGTGGCCGCTATACCACACAAAATGCTGTAGCAAGCGATCAAAGTGTCATATCTATCCCAAAATGATTCCAATAAAATGTCGCAATAAGATTGCCTTGCGCAGGCGTGTACTCCGGAGGACAGAGAATGAACTTCAATCCAATATTGCGGCCAGCATGCAGCCAGTGGGTAAGGAAAGGGTGAATCAAACACCCGAAAACCCCGCCCATATGACCCAAAACTGGTCCCGCCAAATTCAGGTGACAGGTTCCCTTTAAGCAGTTCTTTGTTTGATGGCTTCTGACTATCCATCATCCTCTTGATTATATATATTTTTATATATAATATTTATAATACGGTTAGTTATATATATATATATATATATATATATATTTATATTATGTATTATATATATATATATATATATATATATATTATGTAATATATATATATATTATTAAATATATATATTGTACCCATAAAGAGGCATTTTTATGCAAAAAAAGTACACATATTTGGTATTGGCGTGACGAGCAAACCAACCTATGAAAAGGTCACACTAGTTAAACCCTTCAGTGAACACAGTAAAAACAAAAAATGAGACAAAAAAAAATGCTTTTTCATCATACCGCTGAACAAAAAGTGGAATGAAGTGGTATTAAAAAGAAGATGGTATTTAATTAAATGGTTTCACTGAAAACATCATCTTGTCTTGCAAATATGAAGCTGCCATAGAGGTCCATCAGTGCAAAAATAAAAAACGCTATAGCTCTTAGAATAAAGTGATGCAAAAACAATTCTTTTTTCTAAAAAATAGTTTTTATTGTTTGTTTAAAAGCACCAAAACACAAAAAATTATATAAATCTGGTAATCTGGTACCGCTGTAATAGAACTGACCAGAAGAATAAACCTGACATATCAATTTTATGGCATGTGGAATGGTATAAACCCCCCTCCAAAAAACCAGTACCAGAACTGATGGTTTTTGGTCATTCTGCCTCCCAAAAATCAGAATAGAAAGCGATCAAAAAATGTGATATGACATAAAATGGTAGCAATAAAAAGGTCAACTTGCCCAGCAAAGCTTGTGTGACAGGAATACCAGTAACGTAGAGAAGGCCTATATTTCCAGATGACAAATCTGAGTGGGGCCTAGTTTTCTTGCTGGGATGTCTTGAAGTACCATCTTTTGACAGCTTCTTACTCTTATACATGTGGTATATATGACGCGTAAGTTTATTGTTTGGGTTACTAAAATTACAGGAATACTAGATATATGCAGAGCTTTTTTTTTATATTTTCATTCTTTTGCACACCAAAAATTATATTTTTTCTTAGATCTATAACTATTTTTTTACAAAAGGAATTTTATGAGGGCTTATTTTTTTTGCAGGATGAGCATGACATTTTAAGAGATACCAGTTCATATGCTTTTTTTAGCCTACTGTTGTGTGGCAGTAGGATGAAAACAACATTTTTGGCATGTTTTAGATCCTTTTTTTCCAATGGTGTTGACTGAACGGATATATGCTGTGGCAATTTTATAAGATGGGTCATGGGATGCAGCGATACCAATTATGTGACTCTTATGTACATTTAAAAAAAACAGAGTTAATTGCAAAGCATTCTTCCATTATTTTTTTCATGATGGAAGCAGTGATTTTTAAAATACGTGAAGAAAGAAGTGTTTTTAGAAGAAGCTTTTTATACACTTCATTAGACCTGTTAGTTTTGCACTGTCTTATAGCTTGTTAGACCCCATTAAACGGTATCTGTCACCCCAAAAATGGCCTATAAACTAAGGCCACCGGCATCAGGGGCTTATCTACAGCATTCTGTAATGCTGTAGATAAGCCCCCCGATGTATCCTTTAAGTTAAGAAAAACAGGTTATATTATACTCACCCAGGGGCGATCCCTGTTCTTTTCCGGTCTGATGGGCGTCGCGGTCCGGGTCCGGAGCCTCCCATCTTCTTACGATGACGTCCTCTTCTTGTAGTCACGCTGCAGCTCCGGCGTACTTTGTCTGGCCTGTTGAGTGCAGAGCAAAGTACTGCAGTGAACAGGCGCCGGGAAAGGTCAGAGAGGCCCGGAGCCTGCGCACTGCAGTACTTTGCTCTGCCCTCAACAGGGCAAAGTACGCCTGCGCCGGAGCAGCGGCAACAAGACAAGAAGAGCATGTCATCCTATGAAGATGGGAGGCCCCGGACCACGACCCACATCGGACCGGACCACAGAGGGACCACCCCTGGGTGAGTATAATATGACCTCTTTTTCTCATCTTTCAGGATACATCGGGGGCTTATCTACAGAATTCCAGAATGCTGTAGATAAGCCCCTGATGCCGGTGGCCTTAGTTTATAGGACATTTTTGGGGTGACAGATTCCCTTTAATGGTGGAGACCAATAAGCCATAGTAGCTGGCTGTCACAAAAGACATGGCTTGGCCTATAGTTGCCATGGCAACCATCATCTTCCTGCCATCTGGCTGTGGAGGACTGATGGAGTGGACGAGAGAGTCCCTTCGCCTCACAACCATCTAGATGCCAATGTCAATCCGGACAGCAGCATCTAGAGGGTTAAACAGCCACGATTGGTGATAGCAATAATCGTGACCATTGAAGCAGAGGATCAGCCATAGCATACAGCTGACACCTGCTGCTGATGGTGCAGGTAACATCACCACACTGTATACCAACAACACTTTGCAGGAAACTCCTTGCCTGCTGCACTGTACATGTACAGAGGATTTTGGGAAGGGGGTTAAAGGACAATGGGTAGGTTTTAGGCTACATTAAGATGCGTCTGGATATTCTGTTTGCTTGTTTTTTAAGTACACACAATGGAATTAAAAGTCCAAAAGAGATCTATTACATAACTGATGCAAATCAAGGCATAGGGACCACGTTATTATAGGATCAGTGTGGGTTATACACTTGACAGTTTTTAGAACAAAAGAAAAAGTTCTGAATAATGCACATTTTCTATTGTTCTTAATACAGACAGACATGTAAAACCCAGACAGATCTTATAATAATTTACAGGCTCCTGTTTTTGTTACGCAATGGATTTGTTTTGGATTTTAATTCCATTTGTTTGTTACTAAAATAAACAATATATCCAAACATAAGTATCAACACCGCAGACCTCATTGCCATTCTCTCATCTTGTCTGATTTTGGTTCCTGTAATGCGGTCTGTATTTTCCATAACGCTCATGGGGTCTAAGGGGTAAGGTTTCTCCTTGTGGAGAGTGACATACCGGCTCTGGCTTGTCAAGGTAAGGAGGCTTATTCGCCGTGCAATGCTCCTCTGGGAAATTTAATATGCAAATTGCCTCTTCTGAGAAAGAAGAGGACTTGAACTCTATAGCGCCACCTGTTGGAAGTAGTGATCCTACAAGTCACAATCAACCCTTTAACGAGCCTTGCAATATGACATAGGATAAAAGCCAAATCAGTATCTCAATTTGCAGACACAAACATGCATAAAAACATGCCTCTCAGATAGTGGGCTGGAGCACACTCCCACGGTGCCAATAAAACAACAGCATACCTAACCATTCGAGTCTCCTGATCTAGGAGGCAGGTAACTCAGGTCCAGAGACCCAGGTCAGGTTGGATACTCCAATCAGAGCACAGTATGTGTTTCACAGACGTGTGAACACGGCCTAATGGTAAACACTATAGTCCATCAGAAATGCCAGCCATGCTCTACACTAACCACTGATAATCAAGCCGGGACAGGGACTGATAATTCTAAAGGTTTCAATACAGTGAGCTCAAATAAAGTGATTTTTATCCCTTACTCAGAATCTCCAGAACATTATTGTGAACCTCTGTCTTCGATAGCATGTTGTTGGTGGTTTTCGGGTATAAATCCTGCTGACTTATCTCTTTTAACACATACCGTAAGTTATTAGCAGTAGTACAGAGTGGATAATTTAGCATTTTTTCAGTTGGTGACTTTTTACCACGGGCATCGTCAATCACAAGCACGATTGCTGCCAGATACATTTTTCGCTGAAATGCTCTGATGCTTCAAAGAAAATATAGTGACAAACCTGACACTTTCGCGGAAAAAAACGCATCATGTGCACAAAAAATTGTGGAATGCATTCTAAATGATGGGATGCATAATGTATGCGGTTTTTATAGCGAAAAATCAGCAACGTGTGCACACAGCCTAAGGGCTTGCCAACACAAATGTATTTCGATATCAACTCTAATTTTTTCACTTCCAACCAGAAATATGTATAGGAAGGCGGTGATGGATTTTAATTGAGTTTGAATAACAAACTGTATGGAAACACTCTGGTCTCAGAGATCACGCCTGTTCATTGTGCAATGTTTTTGCTAAAAGGAGATTTTTACTGTGTAATAGGCAGGAAGGTACATGTTCACGTCCAGGCGCACTTTTAAGGAGAGATCTAGAAATGTTTACTAAAAAGGCTGGTAAAAGCACCAGAAAGTATGTGCTCATTCTGTACTTCCAATAATGTGCCAGTATTTAATTACCAACCACTAGTATATACCGTAACCAAAAAGTAAAAAAAAAGTAGTATGGCTATACACAGTGAACTAACTGCAGCTCATTTAAAAAACATCATAGCATTATGAATGAATAGATTTATACTGTAAACTCCCTCTGGTGGAGAAGCCTGGAAAAGATTTCAACTACTCATCAATCTGACTTCAAGCACCACTTCAGCGTTTTTTTTCTTTATTCCAGAGCAGGAGTGGCGCTACTAATCTAAGTCTCACACTTACCAGCAGCCATCTTCACCTTTTATCAGCGCCACTTCAGCAGTTTGTGACCAAATGGAGAAATCTGGAAGTCACAACTCAATGCGCGTCTATGAGAGGCAGAACGAGCCCCCCCTAGATGTGTATTGTGACCATGTTACCTTTTGACCTCCGATCAGTCACAAGTTCCAGTCACAAGATAGCGGCGTGAGACCAGAAGACGAAGGCGACTGGCGAGTACTGGGGTCAAAGAACTGAGATTAATAGCACCACTCCAGTGCTGAATAATAATAACAAAATGCCGAAGTGATGCCTTCGTACATAATCTGACAAAAACAGAAGCAGAAAGCATTGTTAAAAAATGGCTGTCATAATGTGTATTCATAAAGACTAAACAATCTTCTCTGTACATGTAGTCTACTGCAGTCAGTGGTACAGAAGAACATTTTATTAGGAACATTAATGCAGGAAAAAAACAAAGGCTAAGGCAGATAGTTAGCAGATAAATAGTGAAACATGCAATTTTTTCATTTCTTTAATGGTTCCTCCTTTGCCATTTTCCTCAGACACTGAGGCGTGGGGGCCTGCATAATTTGCTATAATGAAGAGTACTGACATGTTTTTATTTTGGTTAAATTGTGCTGCTTTTTATTCGATTTCTGAATATTACAGTTCAATTGTATTCTTATATGTTACATATAATATACACACATATTTGTAAATAATATTTGTAATAAATGTTACTCAAACCTCATGGTCACTATTCTCTTTATACTTTCTGGATGTTATTGGTAACTTTATTTTTACATGAAAATGATTACTAAGGTTTGGCCATCGATAGTTAAAGGGCCACTGTCACCCCCTCCAGCCGTTATAAACTAAAAGAGCCACCTTGTGCAGCAGTAATGCTGCATTCTAACAAGGTGGCTCTTTTCGTTTTTGGTGTATGTATTCCCAAAATAAAGCTTTTTATAACTTCTCCAAAATACCTGTCTTTCGCCAGGGAGGCAGGTCCTCACCCCCCTGCTTGTAACGCCACATTGCCGTCACTGAAATCTTCAGGGGCGCCGCCCCCGTCGCGCTGTTTTCGCATGAAATCCGACGCCTGCGCTGTGTAGTACTGTCTGGTGCAGGCGCAGTGAGCTCTGGCCGTCTGTCGTCACAGCCAGGCTTGCAGATTGTGCCTGTGCGGCCACCCACCTTGTGAATCCCAGCCCCGCAGTGTGTTATGCATTATGCAGAGTGCGGGGCTGGGATTCACAAGCAGGGCGGCCGCACAGGCGCAGTCTGCAAGACTGCATCAGAGGTCAGACGGCCAGAGCTCACTGCGCCTGCACCAGACAGTACTACACAGCGCAGGCGCCGGATTTCATGCGAAAACAGCGCGATGGGGGCAGCGCCCGGCGCCCCTGAAGATTTGAGTGATGGCAGTATGGCGTTACAAGCAGGGGGGTGAGGACCTGCCTCCCTGGTGAAAGACAGGTATTTTGGAGAAGTTATAAAAAGCTTTATTTTGGGAATACATGCACCAAAAACTAAAAGAGCCACCTTGTTAGAATGCAGCATTACTGCTGCACAAGGTGGCTCTTTTAGTTTATAACGGCTGGAGGGGGTGACAGAGTCCCTTTAATAAATGGGGTAAGACACTCAGCCCCCAGTCAATCAGTTGGTTTAAGAGACTGCGGCACTTGTCGGGTTTGTTCATACTGCATACTTTACATTACAGCTTTGGACCATGCAAGTGGCACGAAGAAGAAAGAATGGTGATGGACACCAGATAACTTATTACTCAAAGTTTCTCTCTCGATTAAATCTGTATTTGCAATGATAGATTTCTGCACATAAATTAGCATCAATTGACTAAATACAACTCAACACAATCACACGGGCTGATAAAAACTGCATGGGGCAATAGTCATCATTATGTCCCCATACAGCAGGCATCGCCTTCCATGTATACCCAGAATGATGTGCTGTCAACGGTGATTTTCATGGCGGGTTATGGGTATGTGCACACGTTGCGGATTTGCCTGTGGAAATTTCTGTGCAGATTCTGCATCTCTTGGCAGAAAACGCAGGTCAAAATCTGCACATTTTTTATGCGGATTTTGTGCATTTTTGTTGCGGATTTCATGCGGTTTTACCCCTGCGGATTTCTGTTATGGAATGGGTGCAGAAACGCTGCAAATCCGCACAAAGAATTGACACGGTCCTTCTTTTAATCCACTGCATTTTCCATGCGGAATTTTCCGCACCATTAGTACAGCATTTTTTTGCCATTGATTTACATTGTACAGTAAATCACTTGCGGATCTGCAGCGTTTCTGCGTGGAAAAAAATGCTGCGGATCCACAGGAAATCTGCAACGTGTGCACATAGCCTAACTTTTCCAATCCGCCAACAGATGAGAATTTTACATTCATCGACTGATTTTAGGTTTACATGAGTTGATGATTAGGAAAAAGCTTTCTTATAAACAGTGGTTCACTGATCGGACCATGTAAACGGACAATAATGCGGTGCAAAAACCATGTTTGTAGATTGTGGGAAAATCTTCAGATATATGCACTTTGAAGTTGCCTAGACTGCTTTTGTTATCCCATCTATATTTTCCTACATGACGTACGCTTAAGCATGCCACCTGGATATATGCTAAAAGGACAATCTATTTGCTCAAAGGGAGTCTGTCACCCCCAAAACAGCAATAAACAATTTATATACATAAAGGGACTAAGCTCCTATAAAAATCATACAGATTTTACTATTGTTTTATGCACAAAAAGTTTTAAAATTATAGATGTAAATAAGGGGTCTTCAGTACACCCTTGGCATGGTCAAGTGCTTGATGAAACCGTTCCACCCCCTCATTTAACATTCTCCGCCCGTTCCCTTGTGATGATTGACAGCGCTCCAAGAAGCACAGCCTGTATTGAATCCAGTGACATGGCAGGAGCAGAGAGCTCCCAAAACGTCAGTATGTGCAGGCCCCCTCAGATCCCCAAGTTGTGCCTGCAGTGACCGCTCGCAGCACATCGGCTGGCACAGCAGGGAGTGGCCGAGAGGAAAGGGAAATGAGAGCGGGTTCTGACACTTGTGCGCTCAGCTCCTGCAATGTCAGCGTGTGCAGGGCTAATACAGACAATTGCTCCTTGGAGCGCTGTCAACTATCATAAGGGGAGGGGCAGAGGATGGGAATTGTGGGATAACAATGGTGCACCAAGCAGTTGACCATGCTACGGGTTAAACCAAAGTTCTCAAATTTACTTTTATAATAAAACTGTAAAGAAGTAAAATCTATATTATTTTTATAGAGGCCAAGTCCCCTATGAGTACATACATGGTTTCATTTCAGTCTTAGGGGTGCCAGATTTCCTTAAAAAGAGTAGATATTGGTTTAATCAATTCATAAATCAATAATACACCTGATAATAAGAAACTTTGTAATATATCCTATTAAGAGAAATCTCATTTCTTCTCCAAAATTCTTAAATTGCCAGGTAAAATCTGTACTTAGTGAAGATAGTCATATAAAAATCTAAGATTGGAGATGGCAGTCGCTACTGATGACATTCTAAGTAAGTGGAGGAGGGGGAGGGGCTCTGCCTCTTCAAAGAATTTTATCGGCAACGACTGCCATCTTCAATCTCAGTAAAGTATAAATCTGTCTTCAGTGAATACAGATTTTACCTGAGAATTTTGAGAGTGATCAATCCAGTCCTGGTAGAGATAGAAGCAGATGTCTGTGATAACAGTTACACTTTAAGGGAATCTGTCAGCAGGTTTTGCTATGTAATCTGAGGACAGCATGAGGTAGGGATTAAAACACTGAACTCAAAAACCATGTATCACATGTCCGGCTGCCTGGTGGTGTTTACTTAGACTGAAGGTTTAATCACCTGATGATTAACATTGCCCTATCTAGCAGGCATGTGCTTGCCGGTCCAATTCCACCCCCTTCTGTGATAAGCAGCTCACTGTCCATAGCTACGTACATGGTACATACAATGCTCTGCTGCACTGCTAAATCTGAAAACTCAGTGTCAGAACGGCTGCACACAGTAATCTGTGACACATTGTTGGATTCAGGGTCTCTTTTCCTACATCATGTTGTTATCAGATGAAGCAGCAAAAACCTGCTGACAGATTCCTTTTAAGTCGGGTCTATTACAACCTGGGTGGACATGTTTAGCGTATATGTTGGAACATTTCCATGTGTAACATCAAACATACACCGAATGTGTTTACAGAGTCAATACGACCTAGAATCCTTACAGTCAGTCGGAAACTTAGCCATCATTCATCTCTCCACAGGAATTCTATAATAGAAGTGGTCCTCTCAATGAAGACAAAACCTTCATTGTTGTCCATCATCTCCAACCTTTTATATCCTTAATTCCCAGAGTATTAAATCTAACATCATATGACAAATATCCATATTTACCCTAATCTGTAGCTCTGTGCCTGCTCAGTCCACATGAAAAAACATTGATGGAGCATCTGCCAGCTGGCAAAGCTGTTCATTCTTAGGGTATGTGCACACGTCAGGATTTCTTGCAGAAATTTCCTGAAGAAAACCGGAAATTTTCTGCAAGAAATCCGCATGTTTCTTTTTGCGTTTTTTTCCCGTTTTTCTCAGCATTTTGCAAGCGTAATTAGCTTGCAGAATGCTAAAGTTTTCCAAGCGATCTGCAGCATCGCTTGGAAAACTGATTGACAGATTGGTCACACTTGTCAAACATAGTGTTTGACAAGTGTGACCAACTTTTTACTATAGATGCAGCATCAATAGTAAAAGATAGAATGTTAAAAATAATAAAAAAAATAAAAAAAATGGTTATACTCACCTTCTGCAGACAGCCGATCTCCTCAGCGGCTTCCGTTCCTATAGATGGTGTGTGTGCAGGACCTTCGATGACATCATGTCATGTGACCGCGACGTCACCGCAGGTCCTTCACACACACCAGCTATAGGAACGGAAGCGGTAGCGTGCACCGCTGAGAGGCGGGAAGACTGCGGGGGCCATCGAAGGTGAGTATATGACTATTTTTTATTTTAATTCTTTTTTTTTTACCAATTATACGGTGCCCAGTCCGTGGAGGAGAGTCTCCTCTCCTCCACCCTGGGTACCAACCGCACATGATCTGCTTACTTCCCGCATGGTGTGCATAGCCCCATGCGGAAAGTAAGCAGATCAATGCATTCCTAGGTGTGCAGAATCCCCGCAATTCCGCAAATTTAATGAACATGAAGACACAAAAGAGCACAGTGAGGTCAAAAATACTCTGTTGTAAAAAAAAAAAAAAAAAAAAAAAATCACAGTAATCAGCAAGTGCTAGTCAAAAGATGTAAAGAAAACAGGGTATTTAGTTGATACGTTTTTTTGCAAAAAAATGTATACTAAGCTGCTCCACCAAATCGTCAAGGTATACCCTTATAGAGCAGTCCTAACTAATGTATAGAATCCCTATCTGATGTATTTAAAACCTGATCATCTGTATAATACCTGTATAAGCAGGGTTCAGAGAAGGACTATCCATGTGGACATGCAGGATGGAGCAGTTAAATGCAAATGACCCACAGAGGAGTGGTGGACTACCCAGTCTTGTAGAAACAAGAGAACAATTATAGAACCAGAAACACATGGGCCACTTGCACATTGAACAAGTCTGTAGGAACCTGTTCACACCACCAGAATACTTGAAGACACAAAAGAGCACAGTGAGGTCAAAAATACTCTGTTGTAAAAAAAAAAAAAAAAAAGTGGCCCATGTGTTTCTGGTTCTGAAATTTAATGAACATGTTGCTTTTTTTTCCGCGGAAAAAAATGCAACATTTGCACAAGATATGCGGAATACACTGAAAATAATGGGAGGCATATGTAAGCGTTTTTTTCGCGTTTTTATAGCGAAAAAAACGCGAAAAAAAACACAAAAAAAACCACGAAAAATACTGAACGTGTGCACATGGCCTAACAATCCAGCATTCTCGTTCTCATAGAAAGGGAACTAATCAGCAATATTTTGGTTGTGCAATCTGTATCATCCTAGCTCAGTTGCATATATGTGCACACCCTCATTATAGGCAGCTAGGTCATGTGATCTCCAGTCTAACAACTAGTCCGGTGATGTTGTGAGGCGAAATTTGAACCCCACGCGTTCCAATTCACCAAACAATTTTGCCCCTACCTACATAATGGGAAAAAAGTGAAAGGAAAAGTGTTGGAGGCAAATTGACAGCTGCCAGATGTGAACAAGGGGGACTTAAAGAATGAGAGCGATGGCGCCAAAGAGTGTATACCGTACAGTTACTAAGGTGGGGCCCCGACATGGGACACTCACCACACACGGGGATATGCACACACACAAAATGTGCCACACACTACCACGTGCTGGAACACATATATCACCCTCAGCACACATTTCACCACACATACACCAACCTCGCCACATAAAAGTCGAAACACAAAAGTCGCCGCTCAAAACTCGCCACGCGCAAAATTAGGCTCACGCAAAACTCGCCACACGTGCAAAACTCACCTCATGGAATACTCGCCACACGCAAAACTTGCACACGTGAAAAAAGTTGCAACACATGCAAAAGTTGCCTCACACAAAACTTGCACATACTCAAAACGCACCACACATAAAACTCGCCACGCGCAAAACTCGCCATGCGCAATACTTGCTGCACACAACTTGTTACACTAACCTGTCACATGCAACTCGCCACACAAAAAGTTGCTACACGCATGTCGCCACACAAAACTCATCTCACAAAAGTCGCTACATGCATGTCGCCACACGCAACTCAACACACACAACTTGACACATGAAACTCGCCCTAAAACACACACAAGTCTGGTATTATCCTTCAAAAATAAAAACTGATTAATAAGCAGACAAACTACAAGAGCAACAACTGTACTATATAGGAAACACAGCAGCTGTCAGTCACATGACCTGTCTATTATGTGTATGTGTGAGCTAATATATACTGCCAGGGGGGAGGGCTTCCCGTTGGCTGGGGATTTATCAGGCTGCCAATTTAGCTTACAAATACTGAAGTAAAAATACTGAGCAAATAACGTGTGAACGAGGTCTAATACAGGAGGAGATGACACATGTATATACTATATACAGGGGAGATGACACACATGTATATACTATATACAGGGGAGATGACACAGGTATATACTATATACAGGGGAGATGACACAGGTATATACTATATACAGGGGAGATGACACATATATACTATATACAGGAGGAGATGACACACAGGTATATACTATATACATGAGATGACACATATATACTATATACAGGAGATGACACACAGGTATATACTATATACAGGGGAGATGACACAGGTATATACTATATACAGGGGAGATGACACAGGTATATACTATATACAGGAGATGACATACAGGTATATACTATATACAGGAGATGACACACATATATACTATATACAGGAGGAGATGATACACAGGTATATACTATATACAGGAGAGATGACAGGTATATACTATATACAGGAGGAGATGACACACAGGTATATCCTATATACAGGGGAGATGACACACAGGTATATCCTATATACAGGGGAGATGACACAGGTATATCCTATATACAGGGGAGATGACACACAGGTATATCCTATATACAGGGGAGATGACACACAGGTATATCATATATACAGGGGAGATGACACACAGGTATATCCTATATACAGGGGAGATGACACACAGGTATATCCTATATACAGGGGAGATGACACACAGGTATATCCTATATACAGGGGAGATGACACAGGTATATACTATATACAGGGGAGATGACACACAGGTATATACTATATACAGGGGAGATGACACACAGGTATATACTATATACAGAGGAGATGACACAGGTATATACTATATACAGGAGATGACATACAGGTATATACTATATATAGGAGGAGATGACACAGATATATAGTATATACAGAAGAGATGACATACAGGTATATACTATACTAGATGGTGGACCGATTCTAACGCATCGGGTATTCTAGAATATGCATGTCCACGTAGTATATAGCACAGCCCACGTAGTATATTGGTCAGCCACGTAGTATATTGCCCAGTGACGTAGTATATTGCCCAGTGACGTAGTATATTGCCCAGTGACGTAGTATACTGCCCAGTGACGTAGTATACAGCCCAGCCACGTAGTATATTGCCCAGCGATGTAGTATATTGCCCAGTGACGTAGTATACAGCACAGAGCCACGTAGTATATTGCTAGTATATTGCCCAGTGACGTAGTATATTGCCCAGTGACGTAGTATTCAGCACAGAGCCACGTAGTATATTGCCCAGCCATGTAGTATATTGCCCAGTGACGTAGTAAATTGCCCAGTGACGTAGTATACAGCACAGAGGCACGTAGTATATTGCCCAGAGCCAAGTAGTATACAGCACAGAGCCGCGTAGTATATTGCCCAGCCACATAGTATATTGCCCAGCCACGTATGTCACAGGTTAAAAAATAAAAAATAAACATACTCACCTTCCGATCCGAGGGCCCTTTGTAGTTCTAACATACTCACCATACTTGTAGTTCTGTCACCTGTCGTCTTCCGGTCCCAGCCTGCTCGCGCAGGGCCTGTGATGACGTCGCGGTCACATGACCGTGACGTCACGGCAGGTCCTTTCCGCGCAGGCGCGTAGGACTTGCGATGACGTCGCGGTCACATGACCGTGACGTCATGGCAGGTCCTTCTGTCAGACCATCCGTGCCGGTTGCATCGCGAGGAGCGGGAAAGGCGGCGCAGGTGAGTATATAATCATTTTTTTTATTATTATTATTTTTAACAGATGTTTTTACTATTGGCGCTGCATAGGCTGCGTCAATAGTAAAAAACTTGGTCACACAGGGTTAATAGCAGCGGTAACGGAGTGCGTTACCCGCGGCATAACGCGGTCCGTTACCGCCGGCATTAACCCTGTGTGAGCGGTGAGCGGAGGGGTGTATGCGGGCGCCGGGCAGTGAGTGCGGGGAATAAGGAGCGGCCATTTTCTTCCGGACTGTGCGCGTCGCTGATTGGTCGCGGCAGCCATGACAGGCAGCTGGCGAGACCAATCAGAGAACGAATAACCGCGACAGACAGAAGGACAGACAGACGGAAGTGACCCTTAAACAACTATATAGTAGATACAGGAGGAGATGACACATAGGTATATACAATATACAGGAGGAGATGACATACAGCAGGTATATACTATTTACAGGGGAGATGACATACAGGTATATACTATATACAGGAGATGACATACAGGTGTATACTATATATAAGGGAGATGACAAATATGTATATACTGAGGGGAAAATGAGAGGTGTGAGGTGAAAATGAAGGGTGTGAGGTGAAAATGAAAAGGTGTGAGTGCAAAGTGAGAGGAGTGAGGGAAAATAGTGGAGTGATCGGAAAATGACAGATGTGAGGTCAAAATGACAAGAGTTAGGGGGAATGAGAGGAGTAGAGGAGTGAGGGGGAAAATGAGAGGAGTGAGGGGGAAAATGAGGTGTAAGGGAGAAAATGAGAGATGTGAGGGGGGAAAATGAGAGGCGTGATGGGAAAATAAGAGAAGTGAGATGCTATAACCACAGATATTTACTATGCCCAGGCAACGCCAGGCTCTTCAGCTAGTAGACTTATAAAACTCTACCCCATTAATTCTGTGTAATGTAAGAGAGTGAAGAGAGTGGCTAAAGTCCTTACAGGAGGCTGTACAGACAGGATGATGCTGAATTACATTGGATATACAGACTCCGCAGTTCTAGATACGGTATTTGTCTATTACATTGCTGCCATTACAATGCCAGGGACATCATGTTAATATCGGTCGTTAGTAAGGGAACCATATGAGAGAAAAATAAATCAATATGTCAGACAAGTC